>NC_079434.1:3682661-3770161 GCF_026213295.1 Gadus chalcogrammus | reverse complement strand
GTGTGTGTGTGTGTGTGTGTGTGTGTGTGTGTGTGTGTGTGTGTGTGTGTGTGTGTGTGTGTGTGTTTGTAACACATGCCAAAGAGTGAGACATGCCTACATAGACAATATACACAGACAAACAAACATTCACACACACACACACACACACACACACACACACACACACACACACACACACACACACACACACACACACACACACACACACACACACACACACACACACACACCTACACACCAACACACACACACACACACACACACACACACACACACACACACACACACACACACACACACGCGCACACACATAAAACACACACACATTACAAACACACACACACACACACACACACACACACACACATTACACACACACACACACACACACACACACACACACACACACACACACACACACACACACACACACACACACACACACACACACACACACACACACACACACACACAAACACAAAATCATACAAACACACACACACACACACACACACACACACACACACACACAAACACACACACACTCTAACTAAGGAACACACACACACACAGATGCAGACACATAAATGCACACACCCAAAGCCTACTCCAAGCATAGCCACCAGCTCAGTGGTGTGGATTGCAGTATCAGTTAGGGCAGTGGAGTATTTCTCTAGTCAGTCTCTCTATTAGGATGTGTAAGGTCGGGATGAGAGGTAGAGTCTCTGGCTTTCTGGCTGTCTCGCTCTCTCTCTGGCCCTCTCTGTCTCTATCTCTGGCGTTCACCCAAATGGCAGATCGTTATGATGCTCGAACTGTTGAAGGTGTTCCGGTTACTATTTTTGCAGCAACTGTCGGAAGACTTTGTTCCAAGGGGATTTTTAGTTTTGGAACTCCCATGTGGACGGACAGAAACTTGCACACACAGCTTGTGTGTCAGATGTTAATGGCTCTCGGTTGCCTTGTTAACCGCAGATGTGCCAGGTCGCATACGGAGGTCGTCTGGCTCACACATTGGTCGGATCTCAGCCGCGATCCGATCAGTCTACCTTCATCACTTTAACCTGGAGGCAACGTCCGGGAGATCCCATCATACACCTGATCACAGAGGTTGCAGGGAAAACGAAGCGTGTAACAGAGCCATGACACTTGGAGAGCGTGTGAAGTTTGGCGTACGCCAACCCTCTCTCTCTTTCTTGCTCAATTCGTAGGTCTGCCGAAGATGCTGGTCGTCAGGAACTATTTTGGCATGCCTAGTCCAACATCTGGACACCCTCTCACCATCCACGCCGGCAACATCATAGAACTCCTCGACGCAGACATCAATAGTCCCTGGTGGCAGGTATGCTCTCTCTCTCTTTCTCGTTTGCTCTCTTTCGCTCGCTCTTGCTCTTACTTTCTCATCATGGTGCTCGCTCTCTTTCTCTGTGTTTCCCTCTCTCTCTTTCTCTCTCTCTCTCTCTCTCTCTCTCTCTCTCTCTCTCTCTCTCTCTCTCTCTCTCTCTCTCTCTCTCTCTCTCTCTCTCTCTCTCTCTCTCTCTCTCTCTCTCTTTCTCTCTGTCTCTCTCTCTATCTGCTTCTTTTCTCTGCACTGCCTCGTGTCTCTCTATACAAATGGAAACAACCAACATTATTATTCTTAATTACCAACCCAAACATATGTGAATACAATATTTACATATGTGAGTTTTCGTTTTGCTAATAGGATGAATTCCTCATGTAATGTCAATGCTAATACCATAGGCAAACAACAAAGGTATCATTTTCCATCTCTGGTTATGTTGATAAGGGTCTTGTTCATTCTTAAAGCCCCAATGGCAGTTTTTCCAAACATGGTGACAATGAGCTACGAGGCCTTCTCCCTCTACTCTCTCACCTCATCATCCATAGTCACACATATCACACACACCGGGACCATCTGGATCCATATAGTATCTGTACCCTAGCTGAAGTGCACCCCAGTAAAACACATCCAAGATACTTTCAGGATCAATTGGCTACAGTGCTTTGGCTTTAGAAAGTCAAGTGTTCAATCCTTAGGACAGACGTCCCGAGCTGGGCTTTTATCTGCTCCTCAATGCTCACCCATGTTTATCTGTTCAATAGCTGGCGATCTGTTATCCCCAAAAACTGCAAGTGGCCCTGAGGCCTTGATCACAAAAAACGTTGTCTCTTGTGCAAAAAGAGTTAAATGGCCTGGGAACATGACTCCGGGCTCCTTGTGAGCCTGGAGCGCCTCTTGTGGCTACATGGTTACAATACCTAGCAACACCTAGACACATATAGAGATTACCATACTTTGCTTTCTTTTAAATGTGAAGCCCCAAAATAGAACCCACTCCCACACACACACACACGTATTGATGTATCCATGCTGCCAGGCAAGCACACACATATGCAGACACACGCGCTGGCATGAACTCACACTTATATGCACAGACACATAAGAGTACAAATGCTCACATATGTATAGACACACACAGACACACACACACTC
Organism: Gadus chalcogrammus; assembly: GCF_026213295.1. Taxonomy (NCBI): domain Eukaryota; kingdom Metazoa; phylum Chordata; class Actinopteri; order Gadiformes; family Gadidae; genus Gadus; species Gadus chalcogrammus. The sequence goes on along the minus strand of NC_079434.1, from coordinate 3,767,661 downwards.
ACAGCTTCACAGGGGTTGTTAAATCAATGAGTTTCCATTTAACATTATGGGGCACCATGCATTTACTGAGTATCTCTCTCTCTCTCTCTCTCGCTCTCTCTCTCTCTCTCTCTCACTCTCTCTCGCCCTAAGCAGTTAGTCGTCATCTTTTTCTTTTCAATCTTCATTTATCTTTCAGCATTACTGATCCAGGGCCTGTGAGTGCGTGCAGTATTGTGTACTAACCCTAATTGCTCTTAAATTATGAAGACAGAGTAAGCCAGGCGTGCGTAACGCAATTATCTCTCTCTCTCTCCCTCTCTCCCCCTCTCCCTCTCTCCCTCTCTCCCCCTTTTCCCCTCATCCTTTCTCTCCGTCTCTCTCTCTCTCTCTCTGTCTCTCTCTCTCTCTCTCTCTCTCTCTCTCGCTCTCTCTCTCTATGTGGTTCCAGGGTAGAATCCTAACGACGAAGGAGGTTGGGTTCTTTCCAAGTGACGCTGTCAAGCCGTGCCCATGTGTAAGCAGCCACACTGCTCTCTTCTCCCTCTGAATGACACTTCTTTATACAAACAAAGAAAAAATATTTCTGTTGCTCTGAAAAAATGTATGGCACAATAATGTTTAGAAGAAGGTTCAAAGGTTTGATTGTGGTTAGTGGTTGCGGGTTCTTGTGTCTTTCTTCATCTGGATTCACAGGAAATAGCCCTGCAGTATGCTTTGTGTTTCCGTGTGTCTGAGCATAAGGGACTTTGCATGCTTTTCACCAGGTGTAATTCCTGTTATAGACTGGATTCAGATTAGTTGTTTTATTTATAGCCATCTAGCAGCAGCACAGCAATGCTTCCTTTATTGGAAATTCATTATTTTGAATTACAGAAAATCATTTTGTATTGTCTGTGCGGTCAGAGTTAGGGTAAAAACTTCATTACACTTAATACTTGCTTGTTAGTTGCTTTAATGGTGTTGGAAAAATGTGAAAAGTAGTAAACTGCACTGGAACCTTGCTACATCCTGGCCGGTAATATGGCTAAGGTGATGGATATTATGGGATAATTTAAACAATATATTTCTGATTTGAAGCCTCTCATTTTTTATTATCCTCCAGGTTCCAAAGCCTGTCGATTACTCCGCACAGCCTTGGTATGTTGACAACCATTCTTCATAATATTTTCTCCTCTGAATTTTCCATCTGGATGTTTTTACATTTTCACAGCAAAAAACAGAACCTGATCAGGTTATTATCCTCCTGTGTGTTGAACACGACCAGAGAATGAGACGGATTGTATCACAATTTGAACACAGTGTGGAATGGGAATTGATTCCGTCATACCCGATCTCCTCCTGATTTATTCAGTAAATCCCTTGAGCAAACTTCAGAAAAAAGTAATTGTAACAAACTGTTGGAATGAACACTTACAAAAGGTCATGGCTGCTTTTGTGTACCTTCTTGAGGAAACGAAAGCCAACTATTGTGCATTGTATGAGTATCATAATCTGAAAGTGTATTATTTATTGCCCCGATGTGTTGGTGTCTTTAACTGACAGGTTCGCAGGACCAATGGAGCGATTCCAAGCAGAAGCAGAGCTGCTCAACCGGGGGAACAGCACCTACCTGGTCCGGCACCGCAGCCGCGAGTCTACCGAGTATGCCATCAGCATCAAGTCAGTGCACTGCTCATGCAATACCTTCCTCTCCTTGTAATTGTTCCTCCTCGTGGACCCCTTCAGATATTTCCTCTAACATTTTTGTATATATTTTGCATCTCCAGCTGTAGGAATTCATTTGTTTATTAGTTCAATACAATCTGTGGGTTTAACAAACATTCTTGATCCGTCTTACATTTAGCAGGGATCAAATGCCCCGTACAGTTCTATACATTGGACTGGCTACTTCAAACTCAGGAAGCCATTGCAATAAATATGAAGATCTTAATTCAAATAGTCTCAAGACTATCTTTCTAGGTTTAGACCAAAACAATCAGCAGCTGTAATGGGACAACATTAAACAGCTTTGTAACATTTACTTTACCAAATAATGCATTTCTAATGCTGTGCTCAATTTGTGAAACAAACTTTATTTGGTGGTCAGTCCCAGCCAGTCACCATCCCTCCCATGGTGGGTGTTTGAAGGAGAGGCACTGGATGTTTGTATTCTCTGCTGTGGTGCCGCTGAAGCTCCCGTATCCCCGTGGGGGAGTCAGTCAGCCGTCTCTCCGAGCGACAGAATCCTTCCTTTAAACTATCCTTTTTTCGTGGCCTGCGGGTCTCTCCATCGACAAAGTTTTAATTGCCCACTATACGCACAATGGTGTCTACGTGTGTCTATGTATGCCCACTTAAAATTCCATGTGCTGAATCAGGCAGAGTGCGACGAACAAGTTCAAGGTCGTTGTAAAATGTAAACACCATTTAAAGAGAGAATTATGGGAAAAAGTTTTTTCAAATGGGAACAGACATTAAAATATTGTTTTATTGTATTGTCTGTTCTCCCTTTTGCCAGTATTTTCTTCCGTGTATCTTGACTAGAAGTGCATTTATATATTACTGTTTAGCATACGATACCAAATAAACACGTTTGCCCTCAAACATGTCATGAGGGCAAAGCGCTGTTGATGGAAAACAGAATAATGTGTGGAAATTAGTTCAGAACTTTGGTCTGTGGTGAACTCCACACCAAAGTCCACACCGAACGACCCACAGTACATGACATGAAGTCTTTTAGCAAAAGTTTGTATCCATAGCAACTCACAATAAATACATTATATACAAGTTCACATTGGAACCCAATAGGCCTCACCATTTGGGAAACACGACTGTTTGCAGGCTGACCAATCAGAAGGATCACACTGCACCCCAAGCCGACCCCTTGCGAGAACACATTGAACCGCATTCTCCAATTTTCCGACATCTCCTCCCCCCGACACACACAAACGCATGCACGCACGTGTGCACACGTGCACGTACACACACGCATGCTCTGCGCATCATTATTTTCCAGAAGCCTCAGTATCTCATAATGCATTAAAACAAGGGGGGTGCATAGAGAAGGGTTGGGGCGGGGGGGGGGGCCCGGGGGCATCCAAGGGTACCGGTTGGCCCCCGATCGATGGCGGTGATCAGAGGCGGGAAATTAGACTCATAACTTATTCAATGACCCACAGGTATAACAACGACGTGAAACACATCAAGATCCTGGCCAAGGATGGCTGCTTCCACATCGCAGAAAACAAGAGGTTCAGGAGCATACTAGTGAGTATACACATGAAACAAGAGGTTAGGAGAATACTAGTGAGTATACACATGAAACAAGAGGTTCAGGAGCATACTAGTGAGTATACACATGAAACAAGAGGTTAGGAGAATACTAGTGAGCGTGTACATAAAACAAGAGGTTCAGGAGAACACTAGTGAGTATAGACAGAAAGCATAGTAGGAGGCCCTTAGGCCCCTTGGGCACTCCCAAAGGGCGGAGGGCAGAACAGCCTGTGGTTTGGGGGGTTCTCTCTCTGCTGATGCTGACACCTCTGTGTAGGCAGTGGTTGTGGTCCATTTATTTGAATGCTGATAGCTACCTTATAATGAAAAGCCTTGCTAATATTAAGCCACCCTGAAAAAAGATGTGGTTTCACCTGGATAAATTGTAAGTTCTATTCTTCTTTTCAGAGTTGTTCTTTTCTATAAGAAAGACTTAGTACCACAGGGTTTAAACTTTAGAGTCACTAGTGTGTCATGTATTTATTTGCGTTATCTCTTTAATTTCAAGCCCCATTTTGTGAAAAGGAATCCTTATCAAATGATCAGTATGCCATTAACATGACCGACTCCACCTCAGCTTATCTTCCGATTTATATTCCCTTGTTTCTCATTTTCTGTTTAAGCCAGCTAATGATATCAGTGTACTGCCCCAAACGTGATTGATGACAGCTCAACTGACCCACACCCTGTGTGTGTGTGTGTGTGTCTGTGTGTCTGTGTGTGTGTGTGTGTTTTTCGTAAGTGTGTGTGTGTGTGTGTGTGTTTGCGTGCGTGTGTGTGTGTGTGTGTGTGTGTGTGTGTGTGTGTGTGTGTGTGTGTGTGTGTGTGTGTGTGCGTGTGTGCGTGCGTGTGTGTGTGTGTGTGTGTGTGTGTGTGTGTGTGTGTGTGTGTGTGTGTGTGTGTGTGTGCGTGTGCGTGTGTGTGTGTGTAGGAGCTCATCGAGTACTATAAGCACCACTCTCTGAAGGAGGGCTTCCGCAGCCTGGACACCACCCTACAGTACCCCCACCGGGAGCCTGAGAACCCGGCCGCAGAGCGGAACCCTCGCCAGGCCGGGAACGGTGAGCTGGTCTCTTACGGGGTCAAGTAGGGGTCAACACCAGCTGACATTTGTCAGTTCAATTCGAATCAATTAAATTGTATTTGTTTAGCCCTTAATCACCAGTAGAGCCTCAAAGGGCTTAACAGGCCGTACATTCTTTAAAGAAGAAGTCTTGAGAAGGAACGCAGAGTGGGGGATCCCTCCTTCAAGGGATGACAAGGGGGGCAATGGGTGCCATCATTGAGACACGTAGAAACATATATGCAGGGAAAATGTGGGAAAAGTTCAGACAATGATGATTTCATTTGTGTATAATCCTTTCCTGGGAGCTACATTGAGCATGAAAGCGTCACGTTGCGTCACGTTGGGCGTATAAATAGACAAGTCTATTTTAGCATTTTGCTGCGTGTCTGATGCGAGTCAAACGGGCTCAGTATAGCAGCTCTCATTGAATAGAGTGGGAGCATTCACTTAGGGCTCTACACAAGGCTACGCAAAGCAACGCTGGTGTGCCCAGTCTAGGTGTGGGGTTGGGTATTGTGTACTGTGTATTTGTACTGTGTTCAAACTTGCGGTACCTCACAGTCTGTGAAAATGTATTTCCTCTTGAGGGCAAAAATTTCTATCAATTTTGTATACATCTATCTATCTACATATCTTTCTCTCTTTCTTTATATCTTGGTATCTATCTATCTGCCCGTTCAGTGTGTCGTTCAGTGTGTCTTGCCAACTGGCAAGGAGGCAATTTGTATGCTCATTACTTTTTTCCATCCATCTGTCTTTCTACCTATCTAACTGAATACTAACTTTGTTAAGATTCTTCGCTAAATATTACTTTTGAAACACAAATAGATTCATAAAATTGTCTAGTTCAATGGAACCGATACAAAATAAGTAGATAAAAAATGTTGTTCAAGAACTTCTTTGCGCTGTTTGACAAGTCTTACAGATTCCCTGCTTGACAACTCTAAAGCTGACGCTTTTATTTTGTATGTATTTTCTTCTGGAACAGTCTGTATCCTCTAGGCAGAGCAGATGTTTGCACCTGCTTCCTCGAGAGCAGAATCATCTTTTAAACAGCGCAGCGTGGGGACAAGGACTAGGGTCATCATAATTATAATTAGGATGTCGTTCCCTCCTTCCCCAGTCATAGTTTGACATGTTAACTTTGCCAAACCTTTGTGAACTCTGCATGGCTCTATCAATGCCCTCCTACTGCCTGCAGGGAGTTTCAATTGATTTGATTCTATTGATTCAATAAGTAAACAGCTATATAGCAAAAAGGCTATGTTGTGATATTTTCAAATTGGATATTTTCGAGTTGGACATTTGGTTGCATTAGCAAGTCAACTTTGGGGGATATTTAAAGGGCCCATCTTTGACCACCAGACCTGAGGCCAAATAGCCATTACAAGCCATCTTTTGCGCATTTTTGTTTTGTTGTGGTTCTCAGGGGAGCCCCAGGAGCTATTGTTTGGTCCTCCCCTTTATGGAAGGCCACAAGAAAAATATTGCTTGACGTTGCTCTTCGTTCAGTGTGTCTTGCCAGCTGGCATGCTCTGTATGCTTTGTATGCTCCTTACTCTTTTCATGCTTGTCAAACGCTGGATGGCTGAAAATCTTTGCCCACATAAAAAGCAATGGTTGTATCTGCTAGTCGGGGATGTTGCCAGCACATTTTACACAACGTCTCACCATGCTTGTCGTGGGACTTAAGCCACAGAAATGTATTGAGCCTCTTTAGAGAAAACTTGTTTCTCCCGCTAACGCCCTGTCTTGATTTTTTTTTTGCAGATGGCGGAATGCCAAAGTAATTTACTGTTGCTTTTTAGATATTTTGTCCACAACATTTTAGTAGCCAGTGAAACATTATGGAAAAACTGCTTTGCTAGTACTTATTGCACAAGGGAGAGTCCTGAAACAATCTTGCCTGCAAATTTCTCATTTTTGATTGGATGTACACCACTGCATGAAATACGTGTGTGGTAAAGAACTATGTCATTCATTATGGGATATTTTTAGGTTGTTCTTTAGTTTTGAGTTTTGCATAAAATGTGTTTTTGTGCATGGAAAATGAATCATTGGGTTGGGCAGATAGTCCCAAATTATTTCTCACTTTGTCAGAGACATAAACAGAAACACACACAATTGAAAAACTAAACAAAGATTTAAAGATAGATTGAGATAAGAATCCTGACAGCTCAGACTCAAAACATTTTTACTTCCAGCATTTTCTTATATGAAGTCTCCTCCACGTACCTAGTACAGTAAACAACTGTCTGCTCTCTCCCTCCAAACCATTCCTTTACTCACTGTCTTTACAACTCTCTCTCACTCTGGGTTTGTGTGGTTATTATTTAGGGAGGATTTTCTGTGTTGAGAAAAGTCTGAAGTGTTAAGCTAGGGTTGGAATACTAATCAGCTATCCCAACCAACCTTGACAACATGGCGGTTGACAGGCATCACCGACTGTACCAGTACGACACTAACTGCCAACTGAAACAAAGTGCACGATAATGACGACCTGTGTTGGTCTTTGAGCTATTAATACATGTGCGTGCGTGTGTGTCCGCGTGTATTCATATGCACGTGTGTCAGCTATTAGGTTTACAGCTGTGTTCACTGATTGATATTTATGTCTGCTGCGCCTCTAGAGGCCCCTGATCTCCTCTAACCACACACACACGCACACACGCACATACACACGCACGCACGCACACACACACACACACACACACACACACACACACACACACACACACACACACACACACACACACACACACACACACACACACACACACACACACACACACACAAACAGAGACACCCATACCCTGCCCAATGACTTCCTCACCATTTCTACAAAGTCTTCTCCCCGCATATAACAGCATTAACATGTGTCTGTGTGTCTATGTGTGTGTGTGTGTTTGCATATGGAGGAACGTATTATGTTGTAGCAGGCACAGGAGGAGAAGCAGGCCAAGTGGAGGGATGGGGATGTAATAGACCCCCCCACTACCCGGTGTTAGTAGTCAGCACTATGCCACTAGTCTGCGGTCGGGGAGGTTGGGGTGGGGCTAAAGATTTTGTATGAGATGTTCCTCAGGGGGACTGGGAGGTGAGAACACTGCTGGAATACTGGAGCAGGGGAGGGAGGGGGTCACTCTGACTTCCTGTTTTCTTCATTTATCTTTCTTTAGATTTTACATTTCAAAGTCCTTTATAAAATGTTTTTCTCCTGCTTTACTTTTCTCTGCTTTTACCCTCCATGCACCCCCCCCCCCCACCACCACTGTATCTCTCCTTTCTCTCTCTCCCTCTCTCTCTCTCTCTCTCTATATCATTCTCGATCTACCTTTATCACTCTCTCTCTCTCCCTGTATCCCTGTATCTTTCTCACTCCCTGTATCTCTCTCTCTCTCTCTCTCTCTCTCTCTCTCTCTCTCTCTCTCTCTCTCTCTCTCTCTCTCTCTCTCTCTCTCTCTCTCTCTCTCTGTATCTCTGTATCTCTGTATCTCTGTATCTCGCCCTCTCTCTCTCTCTCTCCCTCTCTCTCTCTCTGTCTCTCTCTCTCTCTCTCTCTCTCTCTCTCTCTCTCTCTCTCTCTCTCTCTCTCTCTCTCTCTCTCTCTCTCTCTCTCTCTCTCTCTCTCTCTCTCTCTCTCTGTATCCCCACCACCACCACCATAATAGCTGCATTGCTCTGCGGCCTCTCTTTTGTAACACCTGCCAGCTACAGCTTTGTTCCTCCCTCCTCCGCCCCCTTCTGGTCAGGTACAGGTACTTATTTTCCTCTCTCTCTCTGTCTCTGTCTCTCTCTCTCTGTCTCTGTCTCTGTCTCTGTCTCTGTCTCTGTCTTTGTCTCTGTCTCTGTCTCTGTCTCTCTCTCTCTCTCTCTCTCTCTCTCTCTCTCTCTCTCTCTCTCTCTCTCTGTCTCTCTCTCTGTCTCTGTCTCTGTCTCTCTCTCTGTCTCTCTCTCTGTCTCTCTCTCTGTCTCTCTCTCTCTCTCTCTCTCTCTCTCTCTCTCTCTCTCTCTCTCTCCTCCTCTCTCTCTCTGTCTCTCTCTCTCTCTCTCTCTCTCTCTCCTCTCTCTCTCTCTCTCTCTCTCTCTCTCTCTCTCTCTCTCTCTCTCCTCTCTCTCTCTCTCTCTCTCTCTCTATATATATATCAATGTATATGTATAGATACATATTTATATGTTTGTTTTGTAGGCTGCTTGGCATGCTCAGCCATGCTGCTGTCGGAACATCTAGCTCGCCTCATTCATTCATCTGTGTGTGAGACACATTTACGCGGATCCGATGTGCATGTGTGTGTCCTGTTTACTAAGTGTGTGTGTGTGTGTGTATCCGGGTGTCTGTCTGAAGGGGGAGTCCATCCGGATCATGTTAGTTCTGTGTTTGTTGACAGACGGCATGTTTCAATCAAAGTTGAGGTTGTGTGTGTGTTTCTTCTGTCTATTGATATTCTGCCCGCGTGGCAGAGCTCTGAGGCCCACCTGCTCCCCGGCCCGTCTGGTCAGTGCTCCCCCCTCGCTCAGGACGGTTGAAGGTGTTAGAGCCCAGGGACAGTTCCCCGGCACATCCACAAGAGCACGCGCACACACATTTACACTCACACACATACATGCACACTCAACTTGCATTATATTGGTTTGTTTTGTGTTCATATTATTTGGTGTACACATGCATATACGCACACACACACAGACGTGCAGACGTACACACCTTACAAACGAAGGGTTAACTGTCTAATACAACAGCTGACATTTCATGGGCTACAGTCCGGGGTCTTGTGTGGGCCCTGCTCAGTGAGTGAGCGGGGGTGTACTGCTCGCCCCCCAAGCCCCCCGGGGTGGGGTTCTCCCAGGGTGAACAAGGGGCTACGGGCTAGCATCCACCTTTCGTTGTAGCCTGTGTGTCTGTGTTGTGCTCATGTTTGTTCCCAGTAGAGTTGTCTCAGACTACTCCTGTGTTTACTCTCTCTCTCTCTCTCTCTCTCTCTCTCTCTCTCTCTCTCTCTCTCTCTCTCTCTCTCTCTCTCTCTCTCTCTCTCTCTCTCTCTCTCTCTCTCTCTCTCTCTCTGTGTATCTGTCTCTCTCTCTCTACCTCCACAGTTCTGGCTCCCAAGTTTATGGGTGTGGCGGTGGCGCGCTACGACTTCAGCTCGAGGGACATGCGGGAGCTGTCGCTGCAAGAGGGCGACCTGGTCACCATTTACACCAAGACAGGGGCCAATGGGTGGTGGAGGGGGGAGGTCAACGGCCGGGTAAGTCCCACACAAACACACACACACACATGCAAAGGGCCTCCCAAGCATCAAACAATATCCCCATAATATCCATAAAAAGGGCACGTTAAAATCATTAAAAGTATACAGGCTAAGCGGAAGAAAGACCAACCACGACAACCAAGACTTCTCCCCGGAGTAAGGTCGGATTTGGAATTCTCCAACTGAAAAATTCCCTTAAGGCATCCCTGCAAAGCATCTCCACCAGAACTTTTGATAAGCTCGCTAGCTTCAGCAATAGCTCTGCCTCGCCTTGCGGAAGACCCGGGTCATGCGTGATGAGTGCATGGGCCGAGGTGCGCAGATAGTTGGTAAGGTAGGTAGAACATCAAGTCATTTCATTCAGGCCAAATGAAATGATTGGAAGATGATAGGAAGCTGGTACAAATACATTGCCTACCCTGCCTATAAAGCTGTTTTGATAGCGGAAAGAGAGCTTGATATAATCAGGGCGAAATTCCCCCTCATATAGTAAAGGGCTTGGAAGCTCCTAGCTTATCAGATATATTTTTTTTTAGCTGATCACTGGGTAAAATAATTCATTGGGTTAATACTGTGAATAACAAGAGAACCTCATCTAGTTCTGTAGCAAACATCAAGCAGGCAGTTGTAGCGAACTTTACTCTGCGTTGTGTATTTTTAGTGAGGACACTATGACGACCAGTTAGATGACGGCATATTTATTATCACCAGCCTGCATCTGTATTAGAGAAGGTGGAACAGTGATGACTAAACAGGTCTCCCATCAATATGCTCTACTGCACCTTCTCATCCAAAGTCTGTTTGGCCACTCTGCTCCCTCAACATATGTTAACCTGCTACTGTTTGGATTAAAACAAATAAATTATTTGGGCATGAACCTAAAGGTATTTTACCGGGGAATAAGTAACACTGGTGTCTAATGACACTATTCTCGATATTAAAATTACTCATATGAATATAAAAGCTCCAAACTAACCCACAGACACTTTACCAATTCATATCTACCCAAAACTAACGGTACCTTTTTAGAATGAAAACGCAACACTGGCACTGCTAAAAAAAAAGCGTATTTTAAAAGCAAAATAACACAAACAAGATCTGTTCTTGGAGCTTATGTGTGAAGTCGTTGCTTGGCAAGTCAAATCACAACAGAGATGTAACAACCCTACAGAGATTATAATATTGAAACGCGATCTAAACGGCAAACCAGGCTTCTTACATTCCCCAGAAACAATGCCTTTCATCTATTCCTGTTAAACACTGTAAATAGGGGTGGGAAAAATAATAGATTCTTGGACGCATCGCGATTCTCTCTAGAACGATTCGGACTCGATGCAGATCAATTAATAATCGGAATTAAAAATATTTTGTTCGCCTGCTGCAACATTCTGTTCAGAGAGGGATCATTTTAGTAATTTTAGAATTATTTAATTCATCTTCAGTGTGCATTGGCCAATCTGATTTGTCTTGACACGATTGCGATTCAGCCTACGCATAGCATGCACGCAAACTCACATCCAGACACAAGAAATCCTTCTAATTCAAGAGCAGCTTTTTCTTTAATGACATAGAAAAGAAATATTAGAAATAAAATAAAACTGAAACCTATTTTTTTCATACTTACATATTGTTGTGTTGTAATGCAAGCTGCATTGATTATGGCATTATTCATAGAAAGTCATATTTGTGACAAAAGCTTTCTCTCTCATAAAATATTAGATAAGTTAATTCATCTGTGGATGTCTTTAAAGATCATCACAAAAGTAGGAAGTGATTAGAAAACTCTGAGTAGCAAACCCAGATGTATATATTTCTGAAAATCACGTATGGAAATGTACATAAAAAAAATTGTTGCATTGAGATGCATCGATATCGCTTTAGAAGGACCTACTGTACAGCCACACTGCAAAGCTTTAAACACAAACACACACATGCACCCACGCATGCACACACACACACACACACACACACACACACACACACACACACACACACACACACACACACACACACACACACACACACACACACACACACACACACACACACACACACACACACACACTATGCATGTCATAGTAACCAATTCCCTTTCTTGGTATTTCTCTTCCTCTCCTTCCACACCTTAGGTCGGCTGGTTTCCATCGTCGTATGTGGAGGAAGGAGAGGAGTGAGAAGGGACATTAATGAGGAGCGAGACAAGGTATTGATGAAGGACACAAGTGATGGAGGGAAGTCGATCCCTGAAAGTTTAAATGGAAGGAAGCGCACCAGGGAAGAGAGGAAGACGGAGCAGAAGTAGAGCCACAGCGGCGTGCAGCAGCGAGCAGAAGCTCAGCCAGGAGCGCAGAAGACTAAAAGCAGTCAGGAGGCGGGCATACGTGTGTACCTGATGCAGAACATATGGCTTTGCTTTCTCCCGCAAAGAATTGACCAACTGCAAAGCACTTAACCCCCTCGACGGAGCCTTTGGGAAAGAAGAGGGAGTACGAAGCACACCTCTAGAGCCATATGACTGCAGTGCTCTGATTGGCTGAAGCCCGGGGTTATGCTTGTTCCAGCTACTTTAGCTTGTTGCCTACCGACAATATTGACCCAGCTGTACATCCATGCATCTATTCATTCATTCATTCATTCATACATACATACATCTAGCTCTTCCCAGAGTAAAGAGTAGAGGGGCTTAAGGGAAGTTGGGCCAAACAAAGGCTTTGAGCCCGATGCTTTTCCTCCCAGTGGCTTTCCAAAGGGCCATGGCCTCTGTGTCAGTTGGACCAGCGCTACTGCTTTTGACGAATCGGTGGGCAGGATTATGGGTTACCTGGCTCATCTCTTTATTGATGATCCTACGAATTATCCACAGAAATACTGAGTCCGACCGTCTCTTCAAAATCACAAGGACACACACATGCACACACACCCACACACACAAACACACGCACACACATACACACACACACACGCACACAAACACATACACAATCTATTACATGTAACTACTTTTGACTTTTAATTCAACCATAGTTTACCTCATCAATAACTAGGGTATATGAAATAATAATATTTACATGTTAATGTTATAAGATGTTCCTTTACTTCAACAGATGGTTTACTAAACAGATTTCAAAAGTATACAATGGTGGCACCCTATGCCAGGATTTGGTGTGAAGACATCTCTCTGAGCTAATGCCTAGCTGATCATTTAATTTTCTACTCATGTATGCTTTGTGCAAAGCTCTTCCTCCCCCCCCAACGCTGTATTTATAACCTCCTTATACAGATGTGCTGTGAAGATGGGCTATTTTGTATTCAGGATGGTGCTGTTATGTCAGAAAAAAGAAAACAAGTGGGACGACAAAGCCTTCTGATCTTCTTAAACGTAGCTTTGATGTCATTGTGTAGCCAGAGAGTGCCAGCATGTGTTTTTGTCGAATGTTCTTTATATTGCAATTAACAGAAGAAAGTCAATGTATTCCTTTTTTTGATATTGTGTTAGTATGATATGATTCCACCGCACCGAGCAGCACCCTCCTTCAAGGTGCTGTTGTCCGGTAGTACTGTTATCTGACCACTAGAGGGAAGCATCCCAAACACATATAAAGGTACCCAAAGCCTCCCCATTGCGTTGTAACGTCACCTGCAAATGACCTGTATATTTTAAATGTATTTATTGGGCTGAGCTGCAATGTGTTTTTCGTGGAAAATTGGATTATGAACTAGAGAAGGATCGATGTTGTGTAATGTTCCTTTAGCCTCTCAGACTACCATGAACATTGGTGTTACTAAGTACGTGTATGCCAGTGCAGTGTTACTCGCGTTGTGGATCCAGCTGCTCAGGTCTGAAGCGATTTCTTACAGAATATTATACATTTTTACTTTCATTTTAATGTGAACCCTCTCAGTTTGTGTGTCTGAAATGTCCTCTTTTTATTTTCGATATGTGTGTGTGTGTGTGTGTGTGTGTGTGTGTGTGTGTGTGTGTGTGTGTGTGTGTGTGTGTGTGTGTGTGTGTGTGTGTGTGTGTGTGTGTGTGTGTGTGTGTGTGTGTGTGTGTGTGTGTGTGGGGGGGAGGAGAATGGGATGAGCCCGGGGCTCAAGGGTATCTGTGATCTAATCACCACACCGGAGCCTCACCCCAGCCGACCCCGCCTGCATCCATCTCTCCTGTCTATCCCCCCCCCACTGCCCCCCCCCCCACTAGCCTCTAGCCCCAGTCCCCTCCCTCCCCTCCACAAGCCTCTAGCCACAGTCCCCCACCCCCCCCCCCTCTAGCCTCTAGCCCCCCCCCCCACCCCCCCCCCCCCCCACTAGCCTCTAGCCCCCCCCCCCCCCCCACTAGCCTCTAGCCCCAGTCCCCCCCCCACCTCCACTAGCCTCTAGCCCCCCCCCCCCCCCCCCCCACTAGCCTCTAGCCCCAGTCCCCCCCCCCCCCCCACTAGCCTCCAGCCCCAGTCCCCCCCCCCCTCCACTAGCCTCCAGCCCCCCCCCCCCCCCTCCACTAGCCTCCAGCCCCAGTCCCCCCCCCCCTCCACTAGCCTCCAGCCCCCCCCCCCCCCCCCCCCTCCACTAGCCTCCAGCCCCAGTCCCCCCCCCCCCTCCACTAGCCTCCAGCCCCAGTCCCCCCCCCCCCCTCCACTAGCCTCCAGCCCCCCCCCCCCCCCTCCACTAGCCTCTAGCCCCAGTCCCCCCCCCCCCCCCTCCACTAGCCTCTAGCCACAGTCCCCCCCCCCCCCCTCCACTAGCCTCTAGCCCCAGTCCCCCCCCCCCCCTCCACTAGCCGGGGTGGTGGGACCGGAATAATACAAGTAAAGAATGGATGCGTGAGGAGCTGATGTGTGCGGGGCGTGTTCAGGACCGATGAGGAGGCGGTGGGGGTTCCAGCGAGGGTGGAGTGGGGGTTTGGTTCCCCTCGCATTAGCTCAGCCAGTGGTGTGGGAGCCACACATGAAGCCCCTACCCGTCAGCCTGGGCCTGGCGAGGTCAGCAGCGCCGTCTCATCTGGGTGTGTGGGGGAGCGATGGTGTTCCTCCCCCTACTGCTACTGTGCACCGCCCTGGGTCATGTGAAGGCCACACGCTGTGTGAATACGTGCACAACCATCCAATTAAGCGCACACTCCCACAATATATATATTTTTTACTGTCTTCGGTGATTTCCCACACAGGCTCATAGCAGAGCATTAGTAGGCCCCCACAAAGAGAGAGGAGAGTCCCCACGGCCATCTCCATTCTTTAATGAGTTCCTTAAGTTCTCTCTGCACTCCCAATCGGTCATTTGGAATATAAGGCTAGAATCAACCATCGCATCCTCCTCATCCTCCTCATCCTCCTCATCCTCCTCATCATCTTCACTGACCCACGTGGTACCACGGTGAGGTCGGTCTCTCTATCCACGATGCCCGGCCCTGTTCTCATACCAAGCCAAAGATACGCACGCCGCGCTTCAGACCATGTTGTTGACGTTGTTGTTGACGTTGTCCTCCTCCTGTGTCGCAGAAACCATTACCACTGTGGCCTAACTCTACAACTGTGCAATCATGACTGTGTAGCATTAGCCTGTTCCCTTGCTGTACTATACTGTATATATAGAGAGAAATAATGTATAACTGTATATAGCACAAATAAATCTGTGCACTGCTTATTCTCAGGTTGGGCTCCTTTTTTTATGTTTCTGGACACACGCATACACACAAACCTACGCTTGGCCGACTGCAGTAACCCGCCCAGACAGGCGTCTGCGACGTCAACCAGACACAGCAGCATGGTTTCTGACGGGGACATGTCGATCCACAAAGCTGCAACTGCAACACAACATCTGCACATGTTGCGGATCAATGATTGGTGAATTGACAAGCAGGACCTCGCGAGGGACGAGCAGGAACATGCACGACCTCTCCAGTTCAGGCTTCAGCTAACCTTTGATTCTAATAGACATCGTCGTTGTGGAATTGCTCTACTTTTGAGATGTTTGATATATTAACATTAAGGGCATTTAGCAGAAGCTTTTATCCAAAGCGACAAATTAATCAGTACATTTGTCAGAAGAAGAGGGTTGGACTATACTCCAATAGTAATCAAGCAAATAGAAGGTGTGGTCACCCGTTCCTGTTTGTGAATACTATCACTGTGGTGGTGTTGATATCGATCAATACGATTCACACAGCGCAACATCCGTGTGCCACAACTGTTTGTGCATTGCGTCTCACGCACACGCAAATCCAGAGGCTTGTTGAGGCTTTTAGGATGGCATACATTAAAGGTATATATATACTCTTCATACCTCATGGATTACTTGCAAGTGTATGAGGGCTGCATTATATTGTGACTGATGATTTATGATTTTTATCATGATTTTTTTATATAAAAACAAGGTGGTCAGAGGCATCGCTACCCATACCGATCCAACTGTCTTTTTAATCATTTTTCATATCTTTTTTGACCATCCAATTCCAGCCAGACAGGAAGCTGTTTTTGGAGAGTGACCTCTTATGATGCAGTACCTTTACAAATACCCACGAGACATCACATAACTATCAAGTTGTATACGCTTCAGAAATAAAATACAAAACAAACGATTTCCTAATAAGTATTTCCAACCTGAAGTCACCACCCATCCCCCTAGTACTTGCATGTTATTTCCACATGCCAAACAGGAGAGTTTGAGTGCATGTGTGTGTGTATGTGTGTGAGTGTTTGTCTGTATGTGTGCGTCTGTGCGTGTGTATGTGTGTATGTGTGGGCTGGGGGGGGGAGGAGGTCTGGATCCTGGGTGTCATATTGGCTAGGTGCAAATGATCCCGCCGCTTTCTTTGCACTTTAGAAGCTAAAATGCTGCAATAATAACAAGAAAACCAGTTCAAGCAAAATCGTGGTCTAAATATAGTCCATGACATGTTGTGTGTCCTATCCTGTACGTGTGGGGCTGGGTCTACTCTCCCCCGGACCGTCCCAGCTGTGTAAGGTCCACCAGACACCACCGATGGCATGCCTTCCCTCTCACCACCCCTAAGGGAAGGCATCATAGAATCATCAGCATCATTTTGACACTTTTGGGAGAATAGAGGAGAAAATCGTAACCCTTGGTTGCGATGCATCTGTCTGCTCAAACGTGCTGTGTATGTAGAACTGTATTAGCTTTATGATGCACTAAGATGAATAGTTTTGAATAAGTGAATTATTTGGACATCACAGTTCCAACCCTGGTCCTTCCCTTTGTCTGATTGAGCTGTCATGTGATTTGCCCCCCCCCCCCCCCCCCCATGTATTTTTGAATGTATCTTCAATACTGCATTTCCCATTAACCCCCATAGCCCCTGCTTTTTCCTCACTCTATCATACTCATACTCATTCTCTTTGGGCTTTAGAGCTCTTCTTATGAGGACGCAAGGGAGCAATCATCTTAAGATGCCGTGACTGCTTTGTGTGTGCATATGTGAGGATGTGTGTGTGTGTGTGTGTGTGTGTGTGTGTGTGTGTGTGTGTGTGTGTGTGTGTGTGTGTGTGTGTGTGTGTGTGTGTGTGTGTGTGTGTGTGTGTGTGTGTGTGTGTGTGTGTGTGTGCGAGTGCAACCATGACACGCATGCATCTGTACATGTTTGCACGCACTCCCACACACACACAATCACACACACACATAAACACTTTTCCAAGTCATTTCCAAGCTTACCGTCTCATCCGCCACTCTTTGGAGACGATAATTTTGACATCATGTACTCTCTCGTATGTACTTGTATGTATATATTGTATATTACATGCATTCATGTAAATAGGTCGGTATATGCTGCTTTGATAAGAGGAAGCATATGCCACGGTCCCGCTTGCGTATTTTTACGGCTTGCTATTGTGTCATGATGGTGGGTTGGCTTCATTCCAAATCCAAATATAGACTATGCTTCAACATATAGCAACACATTAGTCTACAAAAATTGAAGGGGGCGTTGAAGCCAGTTGTAAGCCTTGCTTTGTAATAGCCGACTAGACACTGTAATGAAATGTCAATGCATTCCGGTGCTGAGTAAGTCGTAAATATCCTTCAAACCACAACAATCTCTACAAGGGCAGACGGAGACGGCTACTTTAGAGGTAGGGTCTCACCTGCAAGGTCACCAGGGGGAAATAACTCTGAGAAACATACTTTGATTGAAAAGATAATTATAGTCTTTGCAGATACACTGGCCTCCCGGAAGGGAACAAATTAGCTTTTTTGGGGGCCACGTAGCACTGAGAGAAGGAGGAATGCCTTTAAAAAAACCACTCAGATCTAACAACTTAAAATAAATATCACAACTAGAATGTAACATGATTTGACGGATAGATTCCAGATATAATGCCCTATTACAATACACTAAATATAAATATAATTCTCACAATAATATCTTATATGTCCTGGTGTTAGACAGTTTCTGATTGGCTCAAATTGAGTCCAAGAGACATAACTGGTACTAATTGTAACCATTGCGATCAGCTCTGCTTTGTACCATGGTTTTCTGTAAGTGTTTGGTCCTCGTACCGCTACAGCATATCCAAAAAGCTGCTGGCCGATTAGTGTTCAATGAACTTGCTTTCCACAACAGTTTAATTTCATAGGGAATGTCACCACAACAACAAGCCACCCCTTTATGGGGTGTGTTTATTTATCTCACAACAGCCTTGCAGGGTCAGTCTTCAAGAGGGGCCCATCTTAGTGCTCACACACACACACACACACATGCTCATCTAGTGCCTTATATCTGTCGTGGCACCTCAAACCCTGATAAGAAGGTGAGACCACGGCAGTACGTACAGATGGAGCTCAGTTCCACACCTTTCTGTCAATCCTTCTACTATAAAAGGATTGGATAATGCTGTTTGTGGGTTGTTGCCGCATCAGGGGCCAGTACATCTGAGAGGGATCTTCCAAATACAATGTGTTATAATGATTTAATCAGTAATTCATTTCTGGTATGACCTCCACAATATGTTTGTGTGTGTGTGTGTCGTGTGTGTGTGTGTGTGTGTGTGTGTGTGTGTGTGTGTGTGTGTGTGTGTGTGAGTGTGTGTGTGTGTGTGTGTGTGTGTGTGTGTGTGTGTGTGTGTGTGTGTGTGTTTGTGTGTGTGTGTGTGTTTGTGTGTGTGTGTGTGTGTGTGTGTGAATGAGACAGGGAGGGGGCATTACATATACACCAATGGCTTGGCAGTGTTTGGTTACAGAGTCACTGTGTATGCCAACCGCAGAGTGGACATTTCATGTTTGTGTGTAGAACATCACACCGCCACCAAACACACACACACACACACACACACACACACACACACACACACACACACACACACACACACACACACACACACACACACACACACACACACACACACACACACCACTCACAAGCACACGCACATAACACACACACACACACACACACACACACACACACACACACACACACACACACACACACACACACACACACACACACACACACACACACACACACACACACACACATGTTTTCCAGTGCAGCTTGTTCAAACTGCAGATAACAGTTTATTTTAGGTGCCGCTTGCAAGCACATCATTAATTATTTATCCAGCCAGTTCTACGTGATGCGTAGGAAATGTCATACGGTTTGGGCCACAAACACGCTCTGGCATTTAGTGTAAGGCTGGAGCACAGAGGTCTGGCAGTCACTCAGCTATCAGTTCATATGAAAACAAAAAAGGGGGAGGGATAGCAGACTGGGCTTATTGTAGGGAGGCTAATGGTCTGCCTAGCAATACATTACGGACCATTATTTTCAACGCAAGGTCAGCTGTGGCAGCCTCAAATCCCGCTGTTAGGATAACCTACAAAACAGGACTTATTGGCCAAGGATTTGCCACCATAAATCAAGCTTTGCGTTGTTTCATGTGGCCACCAGTGCAAAGGCTCTGAGATTCTTGAGATTTCTGTGTCGCTGTCCAAAGACGTGGGCTAGAAGATCATTGAGGACCAACGTGTTGTATTATAATACTTTTGCACATAGGACTAGTGTTAGGTTGAAGTATATCATCTCATATCAGTCGATGACATGTTTGGATGACAATAGTCTACTTTTTTGATTTCCGTTTCAATAGCTGTGATAACTGTTTAATGATACACAGACATATGAGGAAGTGGGTGAAATGGGATAATGGATAGATTGGTGTAAATATAATTGGGACATAACATCGCCTCACTTGTTGTGAGTTTTCGTATGCCCCTCCGTTTGAGACCACAGCCCCCCCAGGATATCGAGGCTGGCTGCTGGTACAGTCTACTGTACTGTACATTACCGGCGTCCCCCCCAGGTATTTCTATATTTGGGGGGTCTTTGAGTCGTGATACTCTCTTGTGTGACTTCCTCTATCTTTCCAATTTTCCTTCCCTGTCTTGCTTCTTCCTTTCCTCCAATTTCCGCCCAATAAATGTGCCATTTGGAATGTGCCTGTTCCCCAGTGGGTCCCGGAGCACCTCCACATGCACTCCCTTCCCATTTGTCATCCTTGGTAATATGGTGGTGTCAGCACTTATTTCCCCTCTCAACCACATATCGCTTTGGCGTGTATATATATATATATATATATATATATATATATATATATATATATATATATATATATATATATATATATACAGATATATATATACAGATATATATATATAAATATATATACAGTATATACACACACACACACACACACACACACACACCTGGCAATCGTTTTTTTCTGTACGGTTTTCAATCCTCACATCAAAGTTGTTATATCGTTGATTTGCTCTGGTATTATTTTTGTCACTGTCTTTTTATTCTTTCCAATGTTCAATGTCACAGTATTACCATTGATATATTTTCCTTTATGACAGAAATCTATTTGGCAAGAGAGGCATGTGATGTGGAACCAATGAGACGAACAAGGTCAGAACACGTGGCTTCAGCCCACCTGTTTTGGGTTGCTGTTTGGATGGGAAACGTGTAATCATGTCAAAAAAGGCATTTTTAGCTTATCAGGCTTTAAAGACAGAGGCAGACGAGAGAGCACATAAACAACGATAAACTGTGTTTGTAGCCTCATATGCTGTAAAATACAATTCTAAAGTGTCTACGTTATGATCCATAGCAACATAAGGACAGATAAGCTGTGGGGAAGAACCAGTGTTCAAGGTGCCGACTTGTCTCATAGGGACAAAGGAAACATCCCATAATACATTACATGCATCCCATGGTAACTAGTGGAACGAGCGTTGTTAGAAAACAATGAGAACCACTTCAATCAGCAGCTGATAAAGGGAGAGGGCGCTGAGGTTGAGGACTAGGCTGTGTTTGGACATCTTCTAGAAGACTCAGGGCCCTATTTTAAAAAGTGAGAAGTGCCAAACGCAAGTAGCTTTATGGGCGGTTCTATGATGATGTTGCTATTTTACCATAAATGCATAAATGACTCTTATTGCGCCAGACCAAATTATAAAAAGGGTTGGTCTGAAGTAGCCTTATTACCCGTAGGTGTGGTTTGGGCAACGTGCAATAAACCAATAAGAGTGCCAGCTCTCATCCCCTTTAAAGGTGCGGCCACACCAGACGCGTATCTCGCGTAATTTTTACGCGAGATACGCGCGTAAAATGTTGCTTGACCATTTTGTGTCAAAAATGGTCGCATACGCGCCATACGCGGCATACGCGCCTACGTCACTCGCCTAGATGAGTCCATGTCCATGCAAGTGAACGGAGCGTTCCCTCTTCGTCATAACTATCAAACCAAACATCCTTCACATTCACCGAGCGAACATTACGAAAGTAAAATGCACATTTCTCGCTAAAAATGTTTCCATAAACGCATTTAATGGCGTAACTATGTTTCTATTTCCACCCAGAATAAAGAAAGTTGTCGGCCGTGGCTGCGCTGGAGTCCGAGGTAGGAAACCCAAACACCGCCGTGTTTGGGTGATAGAGTTTAGATCGGGTTAGATTAAATAATCTCGGATATAAATAACAATAATCGGGTTAAATAACTTCACATGGTGTGTCTGGTGTGTTTCCAGCATTCGTAGTGTTGATCAGCAGATATATAGTCCGCCAAGACGTTGAGGTTGCTTAGTAACCAGAGACTCTGTCCATGCAAGTGAACGGAGCGTTCCCTCTTCGTCATAACTATCAAACCAAACATCCTTCACATTCACCGAGCGAACATTATGAAAGTAAAATGCACATTTCTCGCTAGAAATGTTTCCATAAAAGCATTTAATGGCGTAACTATGTTACTATTTCCACACAGAATAAAGAAAGATTTTGGCCGTATGCTTCTGTCCAAGCTCACTACTCTCTGCCAGTGACGTCGGGTCAAGCTCAACGCTGATTGGGCAACGCGGCTAATCGTCATGCGTAAAAAGTTCAATTACTCTTTGAACTCTTGAAATGTACGCGATATATGCGCGTATAGCGCGTAAATATACGCGCCTCATACGTGCGTTACGCGCGTAAAATGTTGCTTATACGCGTGAAACGCGTGTAACGCGTAATACGCGCGTAAACCAATGGTTCCCTATGGAAAAAATGGCGATTTTATACGCGAAGTACGCGAGATACGCGTCTGGTGTGGCCGCACCTTAAGAGCTATGAGCGCATTTGAATCTGACGAGTTGATATTTTGACAGCGCGTCTGCAGTCTCCGATGAGACAGATGGATGACAACATGAATTTTAAACTTCAAATCGCTCAGTTTATGGCCAAATAATATGGCCTAATTTACACATGGAATAGCGTTTTCTTCCTCAAATAAATTTCGGCAAAGAAAACTTAACACACATATGATATGCTAACTGTGGTTCTATTTAATGATGGACGCAATACATTAACAAATGTAGTTTCTTACCAGTATTGTATGCTTTATCGTTATCGACTTGTGTTCCTAATATATATGTGTAGTGTCCCCTCGTTAATACAGTAGGCCTATGCATTGCCATGGACTTTATTATGCGTTACGTGTTTAGGTTGCGTGTGTTTAAACAGATATGGATGCACACACGTGACGGTGCGCCCGCATTCATTAATTATTTTACTCATACACACACGCGCGCCCGCATTCATTAATTCTTTGTAACACTCACTTGCGGTAAAACAATGTTTTCTCCCGATCAAATACTCATCAATCCTAAAAGTTATGGGCTTATACACGATGCCTGTGTTAAGAAAATATGTGTTTGCTGTACGGTGTTTGCAGATGTATAAAGTACAACTTATTAGTCAAAGTGGAGTGCAGAGTAGGAAGACACCAATATTTAGCAATCATTTGGTAAATATTGATTATGAAGAAGAACGGTAAAAGTGACATGCCATGTAATCTAAACAGACTTTGATTGCCCCCTGAAAGTCTGCTTTCATTATGGCAGTTAGTGATTTTCTGCTCACAGGGCTTGCATTCGTTTTTTCACATTTGACGTTTGTTTTACCAATTATTTATTAATAAAATGTTTCCTAACTGTAATGTATTTTCAAAAGGATTGATCTCACAGTCACTAAGTCTGTGGACCTCGAGAGATGTGTTTTGTTGTCGTAATAGGCTACTTTGGGGAGGACATTGTTTCTTCCCAGAATGAATGACAATGAGACTGAGTTACATATCTCCTTAGTCTACACTTACTTTGAAGACTTCTGTTTGATTTCGACAATCTGCTATTATAATATATAAGGTTCATTTCAAGTGATATTTCTTGGTTTGACAGCTGACAGTTATCATTAATATCTAGAAATATGAATGACATTTTAACAAATGAAACACAATTCTACTTGTGTTGCTAAATGCAATGATTTTATTTGAAAAAACATTGCATTTAGTGTGGATACGGAAAATACAATAATTTATGAAATACTGCTAAATTAGTTAAATTAATTCCTAAGTAGAACTAAACACCAACACCACATGTATAGTATCAGATCTCTGTTGAAGAACCACACCAATTGAAAAAAAGAAGATGCTGATGACTCTAAGTAATTCCCTGCCTCTTTTATAACCCCTCTTGGGCGCATGTTCCATAGTCCGTTAGTGTTGTAATTCTACACCAACGGGGATTCTACTACCTGTGCACTGGTACAAAAACAGATCATGATTAGTGTTACGAGTGACACCTGTGTTTATCGTTCAATGACACCTCTCTGAGAAGGGTCAACTTGAATTGGATCACAGCCCTTTTTGTTCACCATACCAGGTAACCATGGCCATTTCCAGCACCAATTTTACGGGATATGGGATATGAAATTAATTAATAGTTTCCAATAAAATAAATGGTAATAACACCAAATAAATTAGGCTTATTGAAACTGAAGCATACCTTCAGAGTTTGCTTGAAAGGGGTACACACAGTGTGTAGTAGAGGCTCACCTGTGGACGGCTGACCTTGTCAAAACACCAACATACAAGTCCCAGAGAAAGTGCTAACTTGCCTTCCCTCCTCACACTCTTGTTAGCCTGATTCAATGTGAAGGAATGGATGTGTGTTTGTGTTATTGGCAATCCCACCAAACCCATCTGCCAAACGCTTGTTCCGCTGCAACATGAGGCCGACACAACACGATTGCTTGCACAAACACACACTGTCACACGTACACACACATAAACACACACACGCAGCAGCTCACCACAAAACCTACGCACCTGGTCATCCACGTGCTCAGTGGAGCAGGGCGTGTGTGCATGTGGGTTGCAGCAGAGTGCAGCGTCCCCCGGGTTGAGGGAGAGGGGAGAACACATTAGCCTAATAAGGACCATCTGGTGGTCATTCATTACCAGGATCATCCTTGACGTCCCAGACCAAAGACGTATTTCTCACATAGCTGAGGAGTCCATTCGCTAACCCAACAACAGGGAAGATTGAACGTGTGAGAGGGATCAGAAGCAAGGGTGAAAAATCACGTCAACCACACACACATGCATGGGAGAGTGAGGCAGGAATCGAGGAAGGGGAGAGCTAAGCAACTGACATACCAGTAAAAACGAAATGAGACACCAAAGTGGGAAGAGGCAGGGAAGGTGGAGAAATCAGACATGTCACACCAGGAAGGTAGTCATAGTAGTAGTAGTAGTAGTAGTAGTAGTAGTAGTAGTAGTAGTAGTAGCAGTAGTAGTTATAATAGCAGTAGTAGTAGCAGTAGTAGTACGAGTAGTAGCAGTGTTACAGCCGTAGCCATACACAGGAGGTTCTTCACTCTGTCTCCCCCTCTTGGTGTTTGCGTGTCTGTGCAATGGGCGAGGCAGTCCATTCCTTTTCCCCGGCTCTTCACCTTCCCCAGACACTTTCTCACCTCCTGTCCCCTGCGACAGAGGGGAAGGCTCACCAGTCAAGGTGGGGGTCCGTCTTTGGGGACAACAATCTCTGCCACGGCTTGCCCTGGTGGATTCTGGGGCGGATGAGAACTTTCTTGACGCGGACCGTGTTACCCAGGCGGGTATCGCAGTAGAGCCTCTAGCCCCTAGTTGCCAATGCAAACAGATAATTCTCGCCCACGCTACTCACCATACGGAACCCCTCCATCTCCTCCTCTCCGGTAAACATTGTGAGCACATCCAGTTTAATGGAATTTCATCCCCTCATTCCCCTGTGGTCCTGGGTCTGACATGGCTTTAACTACATAACCCCCGCATTAATTGGTGCTCCGCTAAGTTTGTGAGTTGGAGCTCATTCTGTCATTCCACCTGCCTGATGTCTGCCCATTCTCCCACAGAGTTCACTGTCCCTGAGCCCCCCGCATCTGTCCAGTATTCCCCCGTCTATCACGATCAGGGGGAGGCTTTTAGTAAACAGATTGCACTCTATCTTTTTCCGTACTTTCCCTATGACTGCATTGTTGAGTTGTTGTCAAGGAGCCCTTTTGCCAATCAGCCGTTTACACAACCTGTCACATCAAGAGAGAGATAGAGATAGCATGGAGACTAACATCCAGGACTCTTTTGCTGCAGGTATTCTTAGGCCGTCTTCCTCCCCTGTCTGTCTTGTTGGTTTTTCTTTGTGTCCAAGAAGGACTGTTCCCTACACCGTTGTTGTACCGTGGCCTAAATAATATCGCTGTAAAGAACACATACCCTCTCCCCTTCGTTACCTCAGCCTTTGAACACCTCCAAGGAGCCACAATCTACTCCAAGCTTGACACTTTCAACCCGCCACTTGGTCGTATTGAGTACCTGAGTACCATTTTGGTACTTACCAATGCCCCAGCTGTTTTCGAGGCCCTTCACATTTTGTGAACATTGATCAAATACAGGTTTTTACCCGCAACATGGAGGAACACATCATTAACGTGAGACAGGTACTTCAGACTCTTGGAGAACAAGCTGTATGTCAAGGCAGAGTAGTAGGACTTCGATGGCATTCCTGGGATACATCACTTCCGGGCGGGCATGTAAACACTGATCGGGAGAAGGCTAAACTTATGACGGTTATACAACACCATTCTTGATCTCACCTCTCCTACTCACCTCTCCTGCAACTCAGTTCTCCTGGACCGCAGAGACAGACGCTGTGTTCAGTGAGTTCTCACGTCCCTGTCCTCATCAACCTTCACGTCAGTTTAAAAGTGGAGGTGGACGCTTCTAATTCTAAAGTTGGCGAGGTCCTGTCCCAGCGCTCAGCCCAGAATCTCCATCCATTCGCCTTATTCTCCCGCCGCTATTCCCCCACTGGGCGGAGCTATGACGCTGGGACCCGGGAGCTTCTCGCTGTGAAACTGGCTTTGGAAGAATGGAGGCACTGGATGGAGGGAGCTGAATACTCCTTTACTGCCTGGACCGACCACAAGAACCTTGCCTACATTCAGCCCGGTGGGCGTTGTTTTTCGGCCGTTTCAGCTTCACTCTGATCTCCATCTTGGAATATCAACGCTATCTCCCCCCAGTTTTCCTTTGAGGAGTCAGTTCCAGGTGATGAGACTATTCTCCTGTCGTCCTGGATGATGGCCGTGTTGATGTGGGGGATTGAGTCATTGATTCATGAGGCCCAACTCACTCAACCAGACCCAGGTAATGCTTCTACTAACCGTCTCTTTATGCCTGAGTCAGTCCACCCCCAGGTTCCTCAGTCGGTGCACACCTCCAGGTTTCCCTGCCATCCTGGACTCAGTCACACCCGTTCTCTAATGAAGTGGCACTTCTGGTGTCCCACAGTGGAGGCTGACACCCGTGGCTCGCTGCACTGTGTGTGCTCACGGAAATTAACACAGTGATTCTCACCATAGTGGATCAATTTTCTAAACAGTCAATTTTGTGGCTCTCCCCAAACTCCCAAATGCTTTTTGTTTTTTGAATGGAAAACGTCTTGGTACTTCATGTGTTATACCTCAATTGAATTCACTCCGACATCGTTTCAGACCTTGGACCACAACACATGGTTTTGTAGTGTTTCCACTTGGAATCCTTCCTCTTGGAGCACCGATACTCCCACGACCCCCTACTAAGTTCGGCCAGAGGTATGTCACCGTTTGAGTGCGCTATGAGTTTCCAGCTGCCTCTCTTCCCAGCTCAGTTGGTTGACATTGCCGTCCCATCAGTCCGGTTCCATCTTCTTCTGTGTCGCAAGATTTGGAGGGATGTTTGTTCCACTCTGATCCGCACGGCTGACCGCCCACGGCGATCGCCGACCGCCGACCGCCACTGTTCCTTCCAACAACCTCCCGGTTCAGAGGTTTGGCTTACCTCTGAGGACCCTCCCCTTAAGTATGTCTCCAATAAACTCACCCCCATAATGATGGTCCTTTGTTGATTGACTCGCAAACTTGAATTCCAAACTCAAGTTGCCTTCTCGTATGAGAGTTTGTTCCACTTTCCATGTTTCTCAGTTGAAGCCTGTTTCCACCAGCCCTCGGTCCCCCCTGGTTGCAGCTCCTCCACCACCCCATAATCGATGACAAGCCGTCCAACACTGTCCAGCTGGACATGCGCCGACGGGGCCGGGGTTACAAGTACTTGGGGGACCAGGAGGGTTACGGCCCAAAGGAGCGTAGCTGGGTGCCCCGCAGCTACATCTATGATTCTTCCTTGTTCCAGGGTTTCCATGATGAGCCCCCGGATAGACCTGGTGGGACGCCTGGAGGGGGCCCATTGAGGCGAGGGTACTGTTACCTGTTACCCAGTAGATTCCTTGCTCTGTCTCCCCCACTTGGTGTGCATGTATGTGCAATGGGCGAGGTGCACCCCTGCCATCCATCTCCGGTCATCATCTCCACTGTATATAAACCTGTATTCTGTATTCTTCACCCACTCATCGCCAGATCACTATTTCAGCCACAGTAGTAGATTACTAGTCACGGCATTTGTGAATATCATTATCACTCCCTCCAAGAAATACACGGGACCACGATTCTTCAGTTACAGATGACTTTATTCTTCTCCTTCGTCTTAAACCACTATTAGTCACCGTCGAACTGTTAAATACCCAGCGTACAATTTAAGACATAATCTGTACGTGACAGAAATACAGAATGTAAACACATATGATACAACGTGGCAGAAATAAACGTACCTCACTGGCTGCACACAACCAAGAAGGAATGAGTCCACTTGACAAATCTTGCAAACCAAAAGTAAAAAGGTCCACAAACGTAATACAAAAAAATATATTAAATTGAACAATAAATGTCTCTGCAAAAACGTAAGGTTTAAACTTATTTTCGGAGGCTTGCACACTTCTCCTACTTCATAACTTTGTGAGTGACGTGTTACGATCAAATTCTTCCCGCTCGCAACACAGGTTAAAAATAAGTTCCTACTTAGTCTTACACAAATAAAATAGTTATCCATGAAAATAAACAGTACAAAAATAAAATATGTAACAAACCATTAAACAATGACATAAATAATATTTGTGGCAATTAAATCATATTTCTGTATACATTAAATTTTTCCATGTTTTTTCGTGAGCATCATTTCCATGTTGTGTTCACCCAAGGATTGCCAACCACCTGCGTGCCTGCCTTCCCACCTTCCCGCCTGCGTTCTCATCTGACTGACTGCCTGCCTGGAGCACTGCCTGTCTGTCCACCCGTTTTCCACCATCTCAGCCCTGCTCTGTCATCTGTCCTTGCCTGTTCACCTCCTGTAGTAGTAGCAGTAGCAGTAGTAAAGTAGTCGTCTAACCCTAACCCTAACCCTAACCCTAACCATAACCCTAAACCTATTTGATAGGGGCAGATACTGGTCATGCGGATTGTGCACAATCCACGTGAGCTGTAGTAGTAGTAGTTAGTAGGGACTAAGTCAGGAGCATTCAGGAACGTGTCTTTTATGTGCAGGGGTCAAAGGATTTTAAAAAGGAGAAAAGAGATAAAGTGAGAGAGAGAGAGAACTGCCTCTCTTGCTTTGGTCGACCACACTCACCGCTGGTGAAATCGAAGACATCTGCACCCACAGCGGCGGTCAGCATGCACACTATGTGACAATGTGTGAGGTGCTCCTGCCAAGGGGCAAGTCTAGAGACGTCTGGGTATCAATCAGGAGATGTGGTAGCCTAACACCTTGCTCACGCTCAAAGGTCACATTCAAAATGTCCCTTTTATATGATATTGATGTGTGACTGGTTAGGAGGGTGAGACATAAGAAAATAAGTCTACCCACTGTATCAATAGGTCTGTGAGATCATCAATGTTCAGTTTTATGAATATATATGGTAGCAAAATTATTTTAAACTTCAATCTGAATGTTAGAAAGACATTGCCAATGTATTTATCTAGGGTTAGGGTTAGGGTTAGGGTTAGGGCTAACCCAAACAGTTGATAGTGCAGAGGAGGTGTTGATAGTAGGATCTGGGGTATCAGGTGTTGAGTTGTTTGCTGTTGCAATGAAGGACAAAAGCAGCCATGTAAAGGTAATCCTCCTATTTATCCTTCTAAATAAAAGGCCTATATGTTTTCTATTCAGGTATCAAAGACACTAGCTGGCAACAGAGGAATTCCAATAATGTCCAAAAAGCAGGAAGTTAATTAAAGTACAAAAACCTAAAATGGAGAGAAAGCGCAGATCTCCTTTAGGTTAATTAAGTTTGCGATCATAAATTTACTTTTGCAGATTGAAAACAGTCTTCCTCATCATTAATTTACCATGCAGTCCTTTTTTTCCCTCCTTGAATAGGACTTATTTTCTTCTATGTGGGCCAAACTATTGGTAATATTCATAGCTCCCATCACAGCAAAGGAGCGATGGGGTGCTTCCTCCTTATGAAACACTCTGTAGTACAAGTGGATTACAATGTGTACAGTACACTCACTTCAGTATATTTAAACAGGGCATGTGTTGCTGCTGATACAAAACGACATGATTCCCTGTGCAGCGTTGTAAGGCGCTGAACGCCACCACGCTACCAAAGTACCGTGACATAAATAACCATCAGCTGTATTCAGTCGACAGGGCTGTTCTTTGTGTCAAATAAAACCTCTCTGTCATGGCTGGAATCTATATCTGCAAATCCACAGCCAGAGGCAAAGGGATTCGGCTGGAAACACAAGGTTTTGCTTTGTGACACTGATAGTGCATCTTAACAGAATTACTACAGGATGACCCCACTGCAGTATTATTATCTCTGCCTTAATTTGCAGCATACTAAACAAAGAAACATGAACGCTGGGAACAATATGATTACTCATACACCTGGACGTGTCCTGAGGGGGATGAACCACGGTGTTCTCCTGCTACGAGACTGAGCATAAATGAAGATCTTCCAAGGAAGGAATGTAGGTTACAGCCTGCTGTGTTAGCTCATTAGGAGGAGGCAGAGGAGGAGGCTTTAATCAACTATTCGGTTGTCAGTTTTGGGTAAGTGTGTGTTTTATAATCCTTCCTATGCACAATACATTCATGTTCAGAGTCAAACTACTTGCTTCAAGGTCCTGTGCCACAACATCTCAAGCTGTGCTTTGAGGTCACTCAGTTATTTGATCATATAACTAATGTTAGCAGCTTTTTTCTGCAACCTTTCTCTCAATATACCCCACGTTTGAGGCCATAGGTAATCATTCGGACATCAACCTCCATCTTCACATCCATTACATGGATTGAGTTTTGCTTAATGGATGAAACGCCTGCACAACTGAAGACAATGCCTCTAGTCAGCCCCTATTCTCGTTACAGGTGAATGAATTCTACCTTAAGTCCTACGTGGGAGGAGGGAGGGGGTGCAGGGTGGACTCCTAGAAAGCGGGGTTGTCTATAGGTCCTTTCACCAGCCCATGTGATTGAAGGTTGGTAGGAGGGCATGCTGTGTACCTGCTTGGGACGCAATGACATGATATTAATTCTTACATTTGGGGGAATAAACATTTATTTACCACATTTTCAGCATTGATCTACGTAATATTCACATGGTGATATGGTCATCTGTGAGCACCGGTCTTCCAGTGGCGAGACGATGGACCGCTCCGAGTGGACCCTGGCGGTCGTCGCTCTGGGACTGCTGTGGTGCAATTGTTTTATTCGTCCTCACTGTCACTTCCGAATAAATTGCGGAAATGTTGAAACCAAGCTTGGTCCAAACAACACACTGTTCTCTCTCCAAGTCGCCCGCCAGGACGGTTAAGTCGCAGACTGTTATTGTTTATTTCTTTCTCCCGTTGCCCAATGGCCAAGGCTTTTGTTTGAGCCATTGCCAGAGAGCTGATATATCCCCATTAAGCAGGGGCTGGGCTGTAATACCACTGATTATCCCGTCCTTAGCCGGCCCTTATTAAAGCCGCCGGGGGACGCGCGCGGCGCTGAAACATGCTACCCCTGCGCTCCAGACGCGCTCTTTTGTTCCCTCCAGCGAGGGCAGCTATGCTGGAATGCCGCTAATGATGCCTCAGACGACCACTTTGTTCCTCATTTGTAGTTTGCATGCAGCGCGCGGAATTATGGTTGTGTTGGCGCGCGCCACCCTTTATACTGCTGTCTGTACTGAACACGCCCCCGCTACCTGGGGGGGGGAAATAACAAGGAGGCGGGAATAACACACACACACAGACAAACACACACATACACACACACACACACACACACACACACACACACACACACACACACACGGCCACACACACACACGGCCACAAACACAGACACACACACACACACACACACACACACACACACACACGGCCACAAACACAGACACACACACACACACACACACACACACACACACACACACACACACACACACACACACACACACACGGCCACAAACACAAAGTCAGAAACACACACACATGCAAACGGCCACAAACACAGACACACAAACACACGCACACACACACATGGCCACACACACACACACACACACACACACACACACACACTCACACACACACACACACACACACACACACACACACACACACACACACACACACACACACACACACACACACACACACTCCCACACAGACACACACTCACGCACACACACACACAACCCACGACACACATAAATTCACAACATACAGCACACACAAACACAACCCCACACACACATACACACACACAAACATACACTGACACACACACACACAAATACACACACAAAAACACACACACCCCCCCCAACACACACACAGGAAGCGACTGAAGTCTAGCTGATAGAAGTATAAAAAAAAACGAGAAACAAGGAGAGGAACCAGTAGGCAGTGACAGTCAAATAATGAACTTGCTGGTGAACACACACACACACACATACACACAGAACAAACACACACACACACACGCACACATTGATGGTTTCTAATAGGTCGAGCCGTGATAGTCAATTGTGTGTCAAATGAACAGTTGCTTCACCAAAAAGCCAAATAATTGGATACTTGTTGGGACTTCAAATCGAACATGTTTAATATGATGATACAAAGCAGATTAATAATGATTAATGAACATGTCTATTAAAAACAAACTCATTGGTCAGGAGATATGCTTTCTTCGCCAGAGTGGCTAGAATATGAATACTATAATATGTATAATGAAATAGTAATTAAGGAGATCAGCAATAACGTAATCCTTAATTACGTTATTATATACAAATAAATACATTTAATATTAATATTATATTACGTTAAGAAATACCAAATCTTAACGGACAGCCCCCCTGTTTAAAATAGGCCTTGCCCACTATATCCTATCGTGCTTGGTAATATAAAACTGGTAAACACTTTTCTTTCATTCAGGGGTGTGGTTATATTGCTGTTCAGGACCGTCATGGTGTAGCCATAATGTTATTGGCCCAAAAAGGCCAATAACAAGTTGACAAATTGAGTCTGTATTTCCATTGGATTCCATTGATTTGGACCAGGATCAATCCAGAGAAGTTGTATGTAGCCCACTTCATCACTTTGATATCATTCAAGCAAATATACATTTATTTCTTCATCAAAAATAGTAAAACAAAGGAAACAACAAAGGAGAGAATTTGTGACTTGGTAAAGTTTTCCAGGATGTTTGTGGTTTGACATTGTGTCTGGCGTGGGGCGGTGTGCTCAGCCTATCAGTGGCGGGCGGCTCCATGCGGCTGTTTGACCTGATTAGCAGGACGCGGCGCATCTGTGCTCTGTGTGCTCAGGCTGCCAGGACCCACTCTGTGGAGCATGACACAGGCAAACAAACAGGGTGCAATTCAACCCACTCACTCCTAAATACAAACCCTTACCCTGACGCACACACACAAGCACACTTATAAATACACACATACTTACACAAACACACACACACGCACGCAGGCGCGCACATGCGCACGCACGCACGCACACACACACACACACACACACACACACACACACACACACACACACACACACACACACACACACACACACACACACACACACACACACACACACACACACACACACACACACACACACACACACACACACACACACACACACACACACGCAAACTCTCTCTCTTCCTTCTGTGTGAATAGAGAGAATAAGCCCCTGGTGTTTGTGCATTCATAAACCTTCCCAAATAAACTTGTAAAAATGCAGGTGACTCTGGGAAAAAGCGTTTCTCTGGGACTAATTAGGAAACTATTTCAACAGCTAAACAATTCTAACGTTGAATTGAATGCACATGTAAACCAGTTTTCCTGTTTGAAGTCAAATGAAAATGAAAATGTTATACAAATCAGATTTAAAAAAGATAACAGATTTAAAAAAATAGTAACACCTTTATGTCAAACAAATCATTATCCCAAGCATATCGTAGCTTAAAGGCTTAATTTTATATGGTAATACACTTTTATGATTGCTGGATGACAAGTCATTCAACCTCCAGGTTGCACCTTTCTTCTGGTACTCTGGATAGCCATGAGTAGCCAATCATCAACAACCCAATTACAAGCTTCACAATGTAACATTCTACCCACATTGACTCTGCTTGATGCGCTTGCAGCAGCATAACTGCCACACATCACACCCTCACACCCCCACGACCATCACATCCTAATCCCTCCTCCCATCAATTTACTGTGAGAAGTGTTGACACTGGGTTGAGTGTGAATCATAGAAAAGTAGGAAAGAGTCTTAATGCTGGAACCCCAGGGATCATCGTAGGTTAAACAATGTCAGCCCACACCACGTTGGGCTGGAGCAATAACCTTTTGACCCCCCAACACCATCCCTCATTAAAACACTTAGGAATAGGTTTTTCAGGCACAACAAAGTTATTCTCAGGCTCATCCGTTAATTATCACTAGGTCACCATGTGACTCGCTCTGAACTTCTGCTTACAGTTTTTTCCTATCGTTTTAGGCAATTTACCTAAACCATGTTCACATTCCCTAAACACTTCACACAGTGAGCATACCAGTGCACCATGTGAACCAAACTGTGGTTACTTGCCCCTATGCTAAGATACAAATGCTGGCAATGACGCCTTCTTCCAAATTTCATGGATACCTGCCCCAGTCAATGTTCACTACCGGCAAAACGCTGTGGAACTACAGCATATTTTACCAATGTTTAGATACTCTGTTCAAAACAGTGAACTTTCTGTTCAAAACCTAACAGTAATTTAGATCACTGTAGATGGAAAGATGCTGCATTTGGACAGACAAATGAAGTTACATGTTTGAATAAGAAAAAATATTTAGTTTATAGTTTATTTATTTTATTTTACAGTAATTTAGATTTTTTTCCCCCTGTGCACCATAGTTCTTGGTGAATTGGCATGGAATTACTTTTTTTACGTAAAAGCAACACTACATAGAACGATCTGTACAAAACACAGAGGATAAGTTTTGCAACGCAAAACACCTGGTGGTCATTTCAGCTAAAGACCTACTCAGCTAAAGACCTACTCAGGTGTTTTACATGTAATTTATGCCTCGTTGAAAAAGGGCCTTCTTTGTTTCTGGATCATATATTACGTACTACTTACTGTATGTAATTTGCATTACAAAAACTGAAAATTGTTATTCTCAGTTTCTCATAAAACACTTACAGTATTTACTGTATTTACAATTACAGTACATTTACCACACTCAATTGTGACATCTTTTGTGGGAGGTAAACCGACATATGAACAGTGTCAGCAGATACTTGGCTTGGATTGTCATACTGTAATATTACAAACTTTATTACTGTAGTCCAAAGAAGTGTTTGTCTGTGTTTTTTCTCTTTTTTTCAATGCAACACTACAGGAAATCTATGCCAAACTGGAGGACACAGCAACATTTTATATATACAATTGGCAATGCTTCAAGATGTTAGTGTTTTTTAGGTCATAGTGTTCTGAGAGGAAACATGTGTTAAGTTATGGCAGCATTGTTTGTGGTGTGGTTGTTGTAGTGCATTTTGCACCAAAGGTTAACAGATATGCAGAGGTGTGTGTCTCTAAAGCCCACTGTGTTAAGTGATAGGGAAAAGTGACCATAGTATGGGTACATGACCGAAAACGATAGGAAAAAACTGTAATAGAGCAAGTTAAGCTTTGCAGTGTCTTCAAGAAAGGCAAGACCTGTCCCACATTGGCTGTCGGCAATTTTACTCACGGACATGTATGTCATGTTTATTATTAACTTTACAATAATGGATTTAGGAGGTTCATTACTGAGCCGCTGAGCAATTGATATAATCACAATTTTAAATCATGCTTGTATCACCACAGAGATTTTCTCCTTATTATGGGCGTACAGTCCGTCATTGGTCGTGCTTGCATGTCAATCAAGATCTCAAGATCTCAATCACAAAGGTAATGGCTGGCTCTGCACCTAACCTCAGCATGACTTCTGACTTGGA
This sequence comes from Gadus chalcogrammus, assembly GCF_026213295.1. NCBI lineage: Eukaryota > Metazoa > Chordata > Actinopteri > Gadiformes > Gadidae > Gadus > Gadus chalcogrammus. The sequence goes on along the minus strand of NC_079434.1, from coordinate 3,731,885 downwards.
AAACGTTGCTTATGTACTTTATATTCAACAAAAAAAAATATTTGACTAAAAAAAGACCTACCTCCCGGTAGAAATGGGTTTAAGACGATGTAGATCAGCATGGTGGAAACGGGAGACAGTGGGCACTTCATCACAGGAGGCAAGGCACGCTGGCGCACTAACATCGCCGTGGTAACCCTCAGATGGGAAGCTCTCTGAGGGAATGTGTAGATCTTTTGACAAATGGAGCGACTACAGTGGTGTTCATTATTCAGCCGAGCATTGAGATTATCTTGTTAATACCTGAAATGCCTAGAGAGAGCGTGAGAGAGGATGAGCGAGAGAGATAGACTTGTTGTGGCTTCAGAGCAGCCCTATGTCCCAGTTGGGAGGTTATAGACATTGGGCCAGAGGCAGAGAGGTAGAGAGGGCAATAACCAGTGCTGTCAATAGGCTTGGTATATAGTGCGGAGGGATAGGCATAGCATATACTGCGGAGCCTGGAGCATGGTATTGTCTAGAAAATAGGTTGTTTGACCTTTACAAACTAGAAATGTTGCGGGTTTGAACCTATAAACATAATTACAGGGGACATATTATACCACCAGGTGTGAGTGTGATTAGCCATTACATGCCGTTTTGAAAATGTTCAGCTTCTGACATCACAGTTGGGCGTGTCTACCTAGATGTGTGCCTGATAGGGTTAGGGTTAGTCAGTCTACCAGCCTACCCAGTGGACTGTAGCAAATGTTGCTCATCTATCCGTCATACATCTAGTTGGACACGCCCACCTGTGATGTCAGAAGCTGCACATTTTCACAACGGCTCGTAATGGCTAATCACACAATATGTCCCCTTTAAGCAAAATGATCCCTAAGTCTGAGTTCACACTACATTATTGTAGCCTGATTTTCAATTCGCCAACATCTTTATTGAAATGCAGACAGCAAGCCCCAGCTTGGAGGCTTATCATAGTGCACTCCCGTGAGCAATGATCATATATTGTGAACTGCTCACACAATCTGAGAGGCCCGCTGAAATGGGTGCAGAGCACTGAGAGATATCTATCAGATTGAGTATCAGGACCTGTCTGGGAGTCCACATGCTGTAGTGTGAAAGGTGCGGTGACAGTAGACAATGACAGCACCCACAACCTAAAGCCATTACATGAGACATGGGCCAGAGCTAACCAAGAATTCCTAACATCTGCTAGAATACAAGCTGACTGCTACGTACGTTTTCATTGCCTCTGAATTGATTTACCTAAAACTCTCTATCTAGTACAGAATCTGCCCTTTGCAAGTCTCCTCAACCGTTATCTTTCTTATTTTTCCCACTGTACATCAGCCCAATAACAGTTTGGATCGCTGGCCTCCCTATGAATTGTTAGCCCACTTTTCAGCTCAGCTTATAACCATGTGGTGTCTCTCCATACATATGACGAGAAACTTAGGCCACCTAGGCAACCTAATGACCACCATGATGTCCTCACGTTTGCTCTCAAACAATCAAACTCGACACTTTTAATGCACACAAACAAAACAAAATGCTTTTTCACTTGTAGTCATAACTAGGCTATATCCGGTTTTCAGCCAGTTTTCAGTGAGAGCCACGACACATTTAAAAACCCTGAATACAAGGCAGACAGTTGACTTTTAAAGGCGTGTGCCTTAATGACATGTATCTGAATTCACTGCAACCCTGGATAAAAGCCTTTGCTCAATGGCTAAATGCTAATAGTACTAAATGGTGCATCTTAATGTTGGCCCTAATAGTATATGATACTGGACTGTATAGTAGATGCCTTTTAAAGACAGACATCTGCTCTGTGGAGTCTGGAAAATAAGAACCACTGATCAATGAGTCATGTGTTGATTAGGAAGTCTCTGTGAAAGCGAATAGATAATTTGGAAGAGCGAGACCATACCACAAAAAAAAATACTTTTGGGTTGAAGGGAAACAATTTGCGACCCGGTCCAGCTCCATAACGATAAAGCTATTTTTATCTTACCTGAAGTAATTTAATTTTGGGTAATACCCAGCTTTCATCAAGCTCTGTATGAATAAGGCAAGAGGTCCTTTGATGTATGATCAGGTAATATTCACAAGAGAAGTTAAATCTTGAAGTGTTGATAGAATTTAAATATAAGGCAATGGGTTATGGTTGCCAGTTCAAAAGTATTTCAGATTGTGTAACTATAACAATTAAAGAGAAATAATGACACACTCCCCTCAATATTTCAAATAGTTGTTTGTTTTCCATAAAAATCATTGTTATGTTGTTATGAATGGGCAACAACTATAAAAAAAAAATTCACCAGAAGAAATATGACTGAAGTAGCTTGTTAATAAAATTAATAACCTAAAATGAACCTTCTCCATACGGTAGTTATCTTTATTAAATATCATTATTGCATTCAAACAGCTGTTGCCTCACTGCTGGAGGTAAGAAGACCAACTGTTAACCACCGTCCTTAACACTTCCACATCAGCCATGTTCACACACAGCTCATCTGTGTAACCCTGGCCCACAATCCTGGAGGGGTCTGTGTGGACTCTTCAGCCAGCTGATATACCTCTGGGATGGTTCTCCCTGGACACGCATCAGCTCTGTTTTAATTCTGCGTGCGGTTTGGACACACCTGTACCGGAGACAGAGTGACTCTGGGACCCTTCGACAGACCATGGAAAGCCAGTGACCTTGAGGGATCCCCATCCCTGAGGCACACTTTTCATGTAGACATATGGAGACACACATATACACATGCACTTGAAGACACGCACATGTAGACACACATATAGACACACAGACATGCACATGTAGACACAAATATCGACACATGGCAAATGTCTTCATGCCTTAAGGCAAAAAACAACAACTATAAGGCCCAAAACCAAAAGAATACTGCTGTTGGGGCAGAGTGAATAGCTGAAGATGTGGTTCACCTTATGATGCCTGCAGGCCACACCCACATTATCTGATGCCTCTCTCAGCCCCGCCTCCTGCCCGTCGTCAAACTATCATATCTCCTTTGAATTAGGTTTTCTATCTAAAGAAGTCAATCAATTCAGAAAAGTGCTATGCAAATATTATCATTGAATAGCAGTTCGCTCCCATGTATTGCACTACCCTTATGTCAGTTCTCAGACAAAAATAAACTTTCCAGGAGTTTCTAAACGCGCTGCGGTAGTGCAGTCAGTCAACAGCCTTCATCTGTGATAGGGAGAGATAAGAGCGCAAACACATGTGAGGCCTTGGTGTCACAATGATGTCAGGCACTTTAGGAATCGAAACACACACAGAATATAAAAAGGGAGACAGTGGTGGAGCGGGGTTTCAACCTTAGACAAATTGTATTATTCTATGTTATGGATGAACTGCCTAGTCTCTGACAAGCTCCATTATATAAACCTTCGACACAAACTCTGCAGAAGACAAAATATTGTATTGACTACCACCGTCAATGAATGCCACTGAAATAATGCTTGAGTGGATTGAATTGGCGGTAAGAAGGCCAGATATATAACCAAGAATGTCCGTGGCGCAAGGCTAGGTTTGTCAGCATGATTCTTAGCAGGAAGCCTTTGTCACAGCTCTTAGTCTAGCGAATTATCAGCACTATTGCAAAATACATGTTGATATAATTCCGGACCAATTTTCAGTGTTTCTTATTTTGTTTAAAAATAAACCCATTTTAATTCAGAGTTAAGGAGTTTTCAGAATGAGGTCTAAAGACATCAATATGTTGACTAGGACCATTCAAAGGTCTTATATATAAGAAAAATGTTGGATATTGAATTGAATCATACACATGGATTTATAGGTAAGGTTCTAGATTCTAAATTCTAGATTGCTAGATTAAAAAAAAAGGAATTCAATATTTCTTAAGCCGATATAATCTTTTACTCATATATTCTATGAGTCATGTATGTTGTGTTTTAGGACTGATCAATTATAATAAATACAACAAATTACGTGAAAATCGTATGAAGTAATGCTAATCAAATATAATTTAACCCTTAAAAGCTTAACTGACAAAGAAGTCATGTTGTAATGAAGACATTTCCATGGCCGTTGATGTTTTCAATGTTTTTATTCACTTAAATTCTCGAGTGTTAAAGCAACGAGAAAACATGTTTTACATCCTTTGGTGGGATTTCATTACACTGTATTGATATTGTATATGTAAACTAATATTCTTTGATGCCAGCACTTTGCCAATACAAAGGGAAATCAACTGCACAAACAAAAAAAAACATACCGACATTGTTCCAACATAGAAATAAGCAGAAACGAATGACAAAAAAACAAACAATAAATGAAACAATTTGATATGCGTTTACATTCCATCTTCATTGGTTACACTGGACGTTGCCTGGTTTTGCTATCACAGTTCGGCAATGATACAAAAAGAACTACAGATCTTTTTATTTTTTCTCCATTAAGAACTTACAGCAAATCATTTTACTATGCGCTTCTCATCTGCTTTGGGTGAACACTCATCTCTTGGATAGATTTCCATAAGGAACGTTCTGGCGCCGAGAGAAAACGTAAGAAAAAGCGTTTCATGTTTTGTCAGTCAATCTTTTTTAAGGAGTAAAGCGCGCGCGGGGGAGGGGGGGGGATCTGGGGGGTGGAGTTGTGGTGGGAGCTCGTGCGTCACCACATTGGACCCAGAAGAAGAAGAAATAAAATGAAATCAACTTTTCAACTGACAAAGGGTCTACATATTAACATCTACAATAGCACAGGTCATTGGCAGCTTGGGGTGGTGGGGGGCAGGGGTCGAAGGGGCTCCGAGAGGTAAAGGGCTGGGGTGGGGGCGGTTAGGACACGAGCAAGAGGAGAAGGAGGAGGAGAAAGAAAGAGACAACGTCACAGAGACAGAGAGATACAGAGAGAGAGCGAGAGATACCCAGAGACAGAGAGAGAGAGAGAGAGAGAGAGAGAGAGAGAGAGAGAGAGAGAGAGAGAGAGAGAGAGAGAGAGAGAGAGAGAGAGAGAGAGAGAGAGTGAGAGAGAGACACACAGAGAGACAGACAGAGAGAGAGAGAGAGAGAGAGAGAGAGAGAGAGAGAGAGAGAGAGAGAGAGAGAGAGAGAGAGAGAGAGAGAGAGAGAGAGAGAGACACACAGAGAGACAGACAGAGAGAGAGAGAGAGAGAGAGAGAGAGAGAGAGAGAGAGAGAGAGAGAGAGAGAGACAGAGAGAGAGAGAGAGAGAGGGAGAGAGAGAGAGAGAGGGAGAAAGAGAGGGAGAGAGAGAGAGAGAGAGAGGGAGAGAGAGAGAGGGAGAGACAGAGAGAGAGAGAGAGAGAGAGAGAGAGAGAGAGAGAGAGAGAGAGAGACAGATACACACAGAGAGACAGACAGAGAGAGAGAGGGAGGGAGACAGAGAGAGACAGAGAGAGAGACAGATACACACAGAGAGACAGACAGACAGCCAGAGAGAGAGAGAGAGAGAGAGAGAGAGAGAGAGAGAGAGAGAGAGAGAGAGAGAGAGAGAGAGAGAGAGAGAGAGAGAAGGTGAAAGGTGGAAAGAGTACAAACGAGAGACTTGACGTGAGAAGGAATTTCAACACGGCACAAAGTGGCGATCCGGATTGGTTTTCCTTATATCCACAATGCACTGACAGCAGAGAATGCTTTCATCCTTCTTTTCATATAATCTTGTTTCCATTGTTTTCCATGTTTTATCTTATTAATAGACATTATGTTTCAGTCTATCATTCGTTTCGAGGAGATCTGGGGCATGTAGCTGACACCAGAAGCAGTCCAGCCGATGTATTTTTTCCACACAAGCGTTTGGAGAGGAGGGCTCGTTCCCCGCAGCTGATTGGCAGCACCTTACTGCAGGCGTGTGGATCACAGAGGAGGCGCAGAAGTCTTTAACTCTCCAGTTATCCCTGTCCCCAGACCGAGGGACGACAGTAGTGGGTATGGCTCCCAAGTCTCACACGTCTCTGTACGTCGATGCAAGCGTTGCTCGGTTGCTTTTTACTCTCATTTTTTTTCCCAATATTTTCGTTTGTCTTCATCATTTGCATTATTTCCATTCTATATATATTTATCTATATATATACTTTATTGATATATTCTTCTTCAACTCAAACATAGAGTTTATTTGTTGTCGCTGTGCTCATCGGCTGGGCACGTTCAACTCATTGTCTGTGAGTCCCCTGCGCCCGGGCTAAGCAGACGCGACAAAACGGCCTCTCCTGGCTGCCTCGCCCTCCCCCTGCAGAAAGAAGGGCGAACTCGCCTTTAAGGAGGAGCATTCAGAGGCAGAGAGAGGAGAGAGGACCGGGGGGGGAAGGGGAGGAATAGGGGGGATACTGCTAGCGCGCGCATGTTGCTGGGCCGGCCGGGGGGAGGGGAAGGGTGTGGACAGGGTGGGGTGGGGTGGGGGGGGTAGGGGGTCGGGGGGGTCCCTGTAGTCACGCCTCAAGCATCCATTATCATCATCATCGTCGTCACCAACATCATCACGGTGGTCATCACGAGGACCAGGAGTGGCCTCGGGGCCGAGGGGGGAGGAGCCTGGCCAGAGTCGACGCCCGTCCCTCCGTCGCAGCCGGGGCCCAGCTCCGCCTCGCAACGGTGCTTCTCACACAGGACCCCCGAGTAGCCCCCGGCGCACTGGCAGCGCTGGTGGTCCTGGCACAGGCCCCCGTTCTGACAGCGAAGCAACTCCTGGTCACACACCCGGGCTGAGGGAGCAGAGTGGAGGAGACAGGGAGCAGGGAGGAGGAGACAGGGAGCAGAGTGAGGAGACAGGGATCAGATTGAGGAGACAGGGATCAGAGTGAGGAGACAGGGAGCAGAGTGAGGAGGGCGAGAGGGCAGCGTGGAGGAGCAAGAGGAGGAGGAAACACGTGCAGTCATGTCGCTAACCAGTCACCTTCTAGTGGGCTGGAGGAGGGGTTTAATCCTTAGGGATACTTTCAAATGTTTCATCGAGATTCCACCAAATGTCACCCAGTGTTATACAGCGGCCCATTTGGTGAGGTGGACACAAGTCCCAAAGAAGGGCTTTCTGCCTGGTTACAGGGACGCTGTTTAGTGCCTTGAGGCCTAGGATTACTAAACACACACAGGGTCTGAAATAATTAAGATAGTTACCTGGAAGAAATAGCAGTTTTACAAAATATAGATCAAAATATAGAGCGGTTTTAAAAAATATAGGTGACAACTGACTTAAACACAATTGGATTGTTTAGCTACAGCACACTTGTTTCCTGAACCCGATATTGCTTTGATTTTAATTTCAGTAATGTATGAAATAATGTCTCAATTCCTCATAAATGAACTGCAGGTACATCTAAAACAAATAACAAAGCAAAAAACATGACAGAATGTTATAAACTTTGCCTAATAGATAAAAGCAAATGTTCAGGAAGTCTTTGTCTAGATCCATAACCAACACTCCTTTCAGGCAAATACTGCCCTTTCATTTCATTAGATGGAAAACAATATGTTTGCCATGTTTGTCATGTACCCAGTTACGCATAAACAATTGATTAAACTTTAACAGTGCTTATGAGTTTCATTAATTTGTTCTAGGGTTACCAGCGGTTCATGTGGTTGATAAGGAATGCCTATTCCTTCATTTCCCTCCTGCTGTCTAATCCTACATGATACCAATACAGTGGGGATGGAAGAAGCCAATTAGCGAATAACAACGTTGCTCTGGAGATAACACATGAGATGCTAATCAAGGAGCATAGCATGTTAGCTTCAGTCATCCATTCAATTTAGAGAAAATAAGGGTTAGTACAAATCTGAAAGGGCATTCCTTTTCATTATACAGATACAGCTTCTTAAATCAGATATCAAATAATCTCTGAAGGAAAAAAGAGGCATGTTCAAATCATAGCATATATAAAGTGAAAGCAAATATTATTTAATGATTATTTTTAATTATATTTAATTAAATCCTATTAGTGGAAAATGTTATTCAATTACTAAAAAAATATCTTTGCAGAAAATGTTTGTGATAAATGCCTTAGCTACAGTGAATGTTCCCCACCTTAGACCAGGGGAAGAATGACACTACATTAGCTACCTAACAGCTTCCCCTGATCCCTTCTCAGTTTTTCACACCCAAAGCTGCCAATGTTTTAAATATCCGGAAGATATTTCTGCAATGTTAAGATTGGCGGAAGAAAAATAGCGAATCCCAGATGGGAATTTGATGGTATTTTAGCTTAAGGTACTGTGTAAGTGTGTAATAACTAATAATAAATACATGTGCCCCAAATAAATACATACATGGATATAGAAGGCCTGATTTCATAGCCAATCAAACTAATTTTCATCGAGATCTATAAGCTGATCTCAATTATGAAATAAATAAATCAGCACAAAACACCATGGAAGAAACAAGGTTGGAATTCAGCTGCAATTCTTTTGTTTCAAAAGCTGGTCCAGACAAATTTATAACTTTTCAAAGTTTGGGTACTAAAATGATACATTTGGAGGGTCTAGCTCTACAGGAAGAGATGCAGTAAGTAAGTGACCTAGGGGTCAAGGAGAGTGAGCTAGAGATCAGAGGTTTCTTACTGTATATGAGGGAGGGCCTCATGGAGATATAGGATGATACATTTGGGGGTATAGCCCTAAAGGAAGTGACTCACAAAGCATAATCACATGTGCCATTGAAACGCAGTGGAAATAAAAGGCATTGCAATAGATTGTATGGAATTCTCTGGATAGAGATAGGAACTAGTGCCATTAGACCAATCAACCATTGGGGTGCCTTGGGATAGCTCTGAGAAGTCTTGAGTCTCTGCTGAAAGGGTGCTGCCGGCAGCATGCTTACCCTGACCCTAACCATGGATAAACGTTGTATTAACTAAAAAACTAGACATCACATATATTTACTGAACAAAGATTATGAGAAAAAAATAATCTGAATCTTTATCATAATGTGTAGAAACAGAAAATAATTGCTGAAACTATCTTCAAATGTAATATTTTCCTAAGCCTCATATGGGTCTCTTTGTGTCCTACTGACAAACAGCTTTTTCTGTTGTTAAGGTTAAGGTTGGAGCTCATGTTGAGCAGGGGCATCAAGGTATGTCTCGATCAAATATTTACAAAAAATACACTCCCTGCAGAGGTGCCTCCGACGAAGCAGGTTTTGAAGGCAGCATGGACGTAGCCTTCGTTGGTCAAGATACTCCACTGCACAACAAGAAGAAAAACACTGCCCAGCCACCAACCAGGGTTTATGTACAAATATAAGGTACATTGATTGGCTTATTTTTCCTGAATGTCTACCGAGAAATCAACAGTTTAGTCAGCATCCATTCTGTTTCTTATTATTCGTTTTAACACCAAAGAAATTGTGTTCTAACCACCACTCAGGACCCCTTTAATAGGTAACTTCCTACAGAAACACTGCCTCCAAAGGCAGTGTTGCCTTCCATGTGGAACACAGCTCCAGTCTCAGGATTACAGGGTGTTTCATCTAGTGACTAACGCTTTGCAAGAATCAAACAAGCATGCCTAACAAATAATAGCACTAAATAAAATAAAGATCAAGGTAAAGAATATTTAGACTCATTCAAGTATGTGCAACCCCTGAGCATAACATAATGTGAGTAACTTGTGAGTTAAATGAATCAACACATCCTAACTGGGAGGATCCTTTGTTATACAAACCCAGGCCTCTGGCGGTCGTCAGGTTGTGTTAGAATTCCTCCTTCAAGATCAAACAAGAAAGCAATCAAGTGCAATAATTAAATGGTTGTGTTTCCCCCATGAGATATGATCACGATGCAACAAGACTTGATTAATGAGACATCGACCTTGTGTCTTGTCCAACCGTATTTACCAATCCCTGTTCTCTTAAAAACATCCATTTGGCTGTCTCAAAAACAAGCAAAAATTCTGTCAACAAATAATATATTCACCCCTGAGACCTTGAAAGTTAAAATGTGTAGGATTTCTGCCTGTAGCCGTTTGCTAGCAGTTGCTAAGCAGAATAATAATAAAAAAAATGTCCTTGAAATAATCCTAGGCCCCTCCCACTTGTCATTTAGAGACAAAGGCTCGTTGTTCGTTGTTCTCAATGTTCTGCTCGTAGAACTCTTTACATTCAGATTCATATTTTGGTAACGCTTAAGATTACAGCTGGTGTATGGTATAATCCCTTATAGTAACGGATTACCAGTACTGTAAGGACGTATGGGGAACAGTATGTTATGGAAAAAGGGAGTAACCATTCGGGATCTTACAAAGAAGTCATACAGTAGTATTTTTTAATGAATGGTACCTATTATGAGGCGTTATGTATGACCTATTGCTCTTAGTTAATGGAACATTCCAACCACCGAGCTAGTGAGCGCAGTGCTTCACCTCGACATGACGCTGTTTACCTGTTGTACTGTGTGTCGTGTGTGCGTTTATTATTTATTATTATTACTTAAGTCTGCCTGAATAATGTATGTTTCTCTCTACTCTGTTGGATGCTATTGGTGTTAGCATCCGCACACATCACAGATGAATAGCGATTACGGCAATAGTGTTAATGAATAGGCACAGATGTAAAACATATATTTTAAGTACCCCAAAATTATAAAGGAATCATGTAGTTTGGCTGTTTGTATGCAATAAGGTCATTTTCCTTTATAAAATCCCATGATGCCGAAGTCTTCATTCCCTGAAACAGCCATATCTCAGTTTTATGATCAGACGGTACCTAATATAATAGGTACCCAATAGTAAAATAATAACTAGAGTATCAATTCTCTATGAATTAATCCCAAACATTCTGATTATTGCTCAGTAGATCATACAAACCGCCTAATAATAGAAAAGGTACCCAGTTGTTAAAAGATAACTACAATACAGTATAATGGTGTGATCCAGATGACTCGGCACCAGCCTTCCGAGTTGCACTTGTAACGTCATTTCCGGTCTCGGAGCACTTATAGTGTTATAGTGTTCGTCTTTGTAATTGTGTCATGAAATTGGCTAGTCGTTGTTTATTGATAGCTACAATAGCCTCTTCAGCAAACCAGCTCGAAAACCAACAACACAACTTTACATTGTATTGCACGCACAGCAAGACTGTGCAATGCATACATTGGTGACCGAAATAAAGTAGCAATGTAATCAAGTGTCGACTCTAAGAGCAGTTCAAATCAACATTAAAATGACCAACGTGGTACAAATACAAAGAAAATGAATCTCTTTACGAGCGCAGGCATTTCTGTTGAGAGAGTCATCACTGAACTCGGTATATTCTCAGAATTCCGAGGGGGCCAGACCAAAAGAGGGCGTGCCTCCGTGAAATGTCGCAAAAAGGCTGGGAGATTTCCCCACTTCTAACTGGGAAGGCTGGTGTCCGAGGCATCTGGATCACACCATAAGTTATTTGTAACATCCCAAATTATTTCCCCCGCTATTCCATAACTTAACAGCTTTTGCCACAGTACCTACACATAAGTCTTGGTAGGTACTGCATGGTACACCATTAGTACAAAAGATGACAGTGTAACTCCCAAGTAAATACGCTGTACGTTGCGAGCTGTAATCTTAAGCATACCAATATTCTAAATGCAGACTTCCCCAATACACACACCATAATATACGAACATCTTTGGACATAAATTGATGTCTCCTAAATTGGTGCAACAACCAATACTACGGTTGACATTGATGACAATGCCCGATGAATGATTAAGTGCTAGGTGGGCTGTTAAAGGAGCATTTCACCGGTGGAGGCATGAATATGTATTGAAATAGGGTCCTATATGTAGTCGAATAATAAATTAAAATTCTAATTTGGTGCCGTCTTGACCGAGAAAAGGCAGAAAGTTACCTTTTGGCGCTTGTGGATTGAAGACAACAACTCCCACCATGCACCACGATGCACATTTTCGCTGGCCACTCCCGCTGATCTAGATCAGTGGGTCCCACGCCCTAGTGCTTGTAGTCTTATGAGAATCCTCCCCTCTTACGCTTCCTATTTACTTCTACGCAAAAATGTATTGCGTCATCTTAAACAGGAAGTGTTGGAGATCGATACGGATCTCTCCAGTCCCTCCAGAAAATAAGGGAATGATGCACGACCATTCAAAAATATGAGTGGGTTTCTAACGATACAAAGCTTAATGGAAATGGGTGAAGTTTCCCTTTAATGCAATGCAGTCACAGCCGTGCTGGGCTATAGGCTCCCACCTAGTGTGAGTGTGAGTGTGAGTGGCCCCTAGTGTGAGTGGCCCCTAAGTGGTACAGTAACAGTAGGTGGCAATTCCTCAAATCAGTCAGGTTGACGTGGAATGTTGTGGATGTCTGGTACAGACATCACTAAGTTTAAGGCCATGTCCACACGTATATGTGTATTTCTAAAAACTTTGTATTTTTCAGCTTTTTTGCCTCACATGGTCAGGTCACTGAACACAAAGCCTTTCTAAAACTAAAACCAGGGTGAGTATTTTTTTCAGAACTCTTCATGTTTGCTAAACGATGACATCATGACCTAAATTTACACATGGCAGTTTCACACATTGAGCATGCGCTAGAATCCTAAACACAATGATGCATTTTAACGCTTAAGCATTTTAAATAGATATTTCTATAACACCACTGATGTGCACAGGAACTTTTGGGAAAAAATACGGTTTCAGAAATAGCTATATACATGGGGATGCAGTGTACTACTACAATAAGACTTTGAAGGGGTGAGCAAAAAACAAACAAAAAGCTAAACAAAGTGATCCATAGTGCTCTGTAGCTAACCTTATTTGAGACATGCTGGCGTAGTTTGCAGGGTAAACTTAACGCTGATCTCCTGGACATGTCTTTTAAACATATTGAAATTCTCTTTACAATCTGACAGATATAAATCTGCAATAAATCCATCAAATGCTGTGCACATTTTTTTCAAATACGACATCTGTGGCTGTTCCAGGCCTGTTTTAAAACCGTCCAATCCCAGCTTCAGGGAAATTATCATATGGCCTACCTGTCTGTCTACCTACTTGTCTGTCTACCTACCTTCCTACCCAAACACACTCTGTCCTCATTGCTCTTCCACAAGGCTAGGCGAGACTTTAGCCTAAGCTAGCAATCTAATCATGTGTTTTGGGGGAGTGGCTTTTGCAGGGATTCATAAAGGGAGGGGTGGGATTTTTTCGGTTGGATTCTTTTAAAATTAAAGCTTACTCCAGCTGGTTTCCCCAAAGTGCCTATCCTAGCTTAAGGAAGCACTTATCATGCTCTTGGAAAAACCATTTGTGTGAGTACCTTGTGAGCAGCGCTCTACGTCTGTCACTTTCTCATCGCCGCAACCTGTCCAAAGTAACAAAACATCTACCAGAAAGCTGTGACCTCATCCATTCCCTTGCATTGTATAGGCTTATTATATATCCAGGGTTGTCATCATAAAGAAGGGGTCCATATGAGTCTGAAACAGAGTAGGGCTGCATGTGCTAAAGACCCACCTTGTATGTGTATGTTTCATTCCATGGTTACCTTGAACATCTCAGGCTTTCATTCTGTTTTAAAGCATATACTGTGTTTCATTGTTGATGTTTGCAGAATAAATAGTGTGTACAATAAAGGCTGCCAGGGAAGACTGAGCTAACCTTGAGTTGTTCTCTGCGTCTCTGTTAAATATCGCTTTCATACATTCCAGCGTCCTGATTGAAAAGTGTGATTGTCTTGCCATAGCTTTGTCCGCATTGGCTGACTTTGTCCAGTCGTCTGGCCGATCTAGGGGATTGCGCTAAAACGGCGCCAAAGGCTTCCCCTGCCATCAAGTGATCATTGGGTTTTCGTCCTCAGCCAAGCACCGATAAAGCACCGATAAAACAGCGCAGATAACCCCGGCGCTGTGTTTAGAATGCACTAAACCAACACAAGGCCATTGCTTATTGCTGATATGAACGAGGATGGGCCCTAGTTTTCATTGGCCTGCTGATCCAAAGTATGGTTGCTCCACAGTGTGGCTGATCCATAGTATGGGTGAACTAATGTGCTAAACCACGCGAGCACAAAACATAGCAGTTAACCTGGTTCAAACCCAGTCTGTGATCTTTGCTGCACTTTCCATTCCCCATTTCTAGACTCCAGATATTGAGAATATATTCATATGAGAAAATAGTCGTAACAGTCAGAACAGTAAGTCCAGTCTTGGTTAGTATTTTGTGAACAACAGGCCTTGGTTATTTAGAGGGCAAGGGTTTGTGGACTGTATTCCACCATGGCATCTGGACATACCAAGCATTTCTGCAGGCAAAGTACATGCATTTAGGCCAGGCTTAGGCAGTCGAAAGAGGGGAACAAACGCAAAGTGTGGAGAGAAAGGGATAGAAGGAGGTAGAGAAAGATTGGGATCAGATAGAGGAAGACAGACTGGAGGACTTGACGAGAGGATGTATGTAGGGGGGAGGTGTGGGGGCGGGGCAGGGTTTACTTACGTTTGCAGCCATTGTCCCACAAAAAGCCGCTCAGACAATCCCGACACTTGGGCCCTGTAGTGCCCTCCTTACATTTACAATATCCTGTGCCATCACAGCGATCACTGACTGAGCCATAGGGGTTACAATTACAGTCTGGAAAAAGATAACACACACACACACGCACAAATGCACACACATGTAAACACACACATACAAACAAACTAGAAAGTACCCAGTGCTTTGGTTTCTTTGCATGTTTTATGATGTTCTTTTCATTTATATCATGACACAAGTACAGAACTTAACCATCAATCTCCACTGCATGAAAATAGATAGCAGAATCCTTGTTTCACACTCGGCCAATCTACCCCAAATTATGCTGGTATCTGGATTCATGTAGGAAGAAAAATGTGACCATTTCAAATGTAATCGAGAAAGAATGAAGAAGAAAATGAATTTGTTGCTAAGTGCATGAATACTTGCAAATCCTTGTACTTAGAATTCATTTTTGGTCAGATTCCTGTAACTGTTCAACGTTGCGTGCGTTGAGCAAATTAAGCGATGCCTTTATCAACAGCTTTCATTAGCGATGAAAGTTGTTCCTGTTTCAATGCACATGCTGTACTGACATTTGAATGGTGTACAGAAGTAGAGACGGAAAAAATGTTCAGCAGAAAGAATGTGGGTGAGATTGACAATGATGACATTTATGATGTGAGATAAAAAATGCAAACACGGCCATAATGTTCAGACAAAGTCTTGACATCGATGCTATAGCTTATAAAAATGGGCATTATTGTAATGTCATTATTACACCATCCAAATCGTTGCATATGGTCAATAATACATATGTTGGCTAATGGCTTGCAGTGTTAAAAGTGCAAGCAGTTTTATTTTACACTGACCTGTCCTGAGCCTTGTAACGTTTCGTTTTAGTGACAGACCTTTATATACACATCACAACATGGAGGTGGTTGCATGTGTTGCTGCACACCCACCCGATTGATGTCCAGCGAGGTCACAAGGAAAAAATGGGGGGTAGTGGGGGTGAATACTGGAAGGTGGTGGTGGGGGAGGGGGTTAGGCCAGGGGCAATTACACAAACATGACATATGAGCTAGTGAGGCAGCTCTGACTTTTTGTGTGGCTACTCTGCAATTCCCCTGATTCCCCGCACACAAACAAAGACACGTAGACAACACACCAACAATTACATATCCCACACACACACTTGGACACAGAACACACAAACAACCACTCACACATAGGCCTGGTCAACACACACACACCTACACACACACACACCCACACCACACACACAAACATACTCATGGACAACACACACAACCACATAAATCTAGACAACACACAGACATTTAGACATTCCACACACACTTAGACCTAGACCACACAAACACACACACATAGGCCTAGTAAACACACACACACACATGCACACACAGACAACACACACACACACACACACACACACACACACACACACACACACACACACACACACACACACACACACACACACACACACACACACACACACACACACACACACACACACACACACGCACGTTATGTTTCAGAGATGGTGATTTTTGGTAGCTTTCAGAGAAGCTGGTAGAATTTTCTAAAGCAAGACGGGATATAATTGTTGATAAATTAATCATAAACGATCAAGTTATCAAATATTTAAAGGGGTGACATTATGCCAGCAGGTGTGATAATCAAATCAAACATTTCATAGCCTAGTTTGAACGAATCAGAAAAAGCTCAATTCTGGTATGATTTCACTTTTTGTGTCTGATCTATGGAACATATTAAAGTTATAGTATAGAATAGCTCTTTTTATTTTATATCTATATATTTTTTTCTATTATTGTTATTCACCAAACAAATTCATTGCACGTGTTTATAAACTTAGCCTACTTGGCAATAAAGAATTCAATACATTTCTGAATTTGATTTGGATTCAGAAAAAAAGTTTGTCAATGTAAATAGTTAATGAATGTATAATGCACATGTGTGATTTGATATTGGACTTATTTTCAATAAATGGATGCATAGACCTAAAATACCCATTTCTGAATTTCACACGGCCGAATGAGGGTAACCAAAACTGTGACTGGTGTGTAAACAAACAAGAATACAAACAAACAGACAAATCGAAGGTGGATGACAGCTAGAAACATGGCAGCGGCAAGAGTGATGGGAGAGTTGGTCCTCACAACAATGGAGGAGGATGAGGACAGGTTTGAATGTTTGCAGCAATAAAAACCCATATGCATCTTATCGTATGTGTATGCGAGAGGGAGTTGGATGGGCGGGGTGGTCAGGACGGTGGTATATGCGGTTGGAATGGGTTGAGGGGTGGTGGGAAAGAAAACTGACCTATGCACACATTCTCGTCTTCGAGCTCCGCCGACGCATTGCGGAAGTAGCCCAGCTTGCAGAGCTGGCAGTGCTGCCCCCTAGTGTTGTGCTTACAGCTCACGCAAATGACGGTGTTTAGCAGCTCGATGTAGCTGCAGCGGTGGGAATGGCCGAAGCACTCGCAGTCTTACAGAGAGAGAGGGGTGGGGGGGGGGGGGGGAAACATAAAGGGGGAGGGGAGGTAGATATACAGGGGGGGATAAAGAGAGAGATAGAGAGAGAGGTGGAAGAGGGTGTCTTAATGTGGATGATTGTTTGTCAGTAGGGCTTACTGTGTGCGCTGCTTTGATGGGAGTTAGCATCGGGAGGGGGGGGGGGATGGGTTAGCCTACGGCATGGGAGGGGCCGCGGCATGCCGTATGGACAATGGAGAGACAGTTAGGTTAGGTGGGTAGCTCAGGGTAATATTAGTAATAGTAGAGCACAGTAAGGGGGGATGGAGAAGGAAGAGGTCGGAGGAGAGCGATTAGTCTGTCTAGAAACACAGCCAGAGTAAGATACCAACACATTACATCACTGAACAACAAGGGCGAGAGAGAGAGGGAGAGAGAAAGAGAGAGAGAGAGAGAGAGAGAGAGAGAGAGAGAGAGAGAGAGAGAGAGAGAGAGAGAGAGAGAGAGATCGGCGTTTGTTAGGAGAGAGAACGTCACTTCAAAACACACCACAACGCATGATGACGGAGGGAACCAGCTGATGGCACATCGACACAGACACGTGTCACAGGAGGACACAGCACAGGCAAAAGCGCGGTCAAACTATAGGTGAAGTTATGCTCTGGGTCTGGCGAGGTTTTATAGTCTTGCGGTGACCTTATTATGAACTTATCTTGTGGGAAGAAATCTACTGGTGTTCAATGTTGCCGTAGACCAAAACCATTTGGAGCTAAACACTTCCTGGATATGAAATCACACGTAACCTTGGGTCAACTACCACCATTTATGTTATTATTATAATCATTATTATTGTTTGTGTGAGAAAGATAGAGCGAGAGAGAGCGAGAGAGAGCGAGAGAGAGAGAGAGAGAGAGAGAGAGAGAGAGAGAGAGAGAGAGAGAGAGAGAGAGAGAGAGAGAGAGAGAGAGAGAGAGAGAGAGAGAGCATTACAGATACTCTAGTATGCCATGTTCAGCTAAAACAAAAAGTTTAAAAGTTTTTTTTACAAGCCAGCATTGCACCCAAACAGGCTTTCCATATAAAAAATTCAAAATAAACTACAGAAAAAAAACAACTCAGAATAAATAATCCAATAGGTGCAGGGCGGGCTGACGATCAAATCTGAATAATTGTTCGAAATGAGGACGCAATAAAACGCAATGAAAGTCATAAAGGATCAGCATCTGGCATGAATGTATGCTGCAGACACCTGGCCAGCTGTCTGCGCCGGGGCCCATGGGGGGTGGTGGGGGTGGTGGGGGTGGTGGAGGGGGATGGGAGGTTCAATCTGTTCCTGTGTGCCGGTGCAGGGTTGCCCCAGCCCAGATGAGTTCCTTAAGCCTGTCCCACAACCCGCATGCCCAGCCAGAAGGTTGAGTGGTGGGCCGGGCTGGGGGCAGCCATGGTAAGGGGCTTACATCCCAGAGAGGGCTGATTATTATGGCTCTGGGGTGGAGGTCAGGCCTCTGCCCAGACAGGCCTGGCTCCTTTATGAAATGACAAAAAGGGGAAAGTGGCCTGTCCATTTGACCACCCTTTAGCCTGCAGCGACACTGGTCTTGGAGTGTGAGCTAAGACCTTTTCAATTAGACGCCCTGCCTCTCCAACAGACAAATAATCTCTCCTTTCCAGAAATAGACTACTGTTATAAATCATACCACAAGGGGGAATAGAAAAGCCCCAAAATGTGGTCCCTAAGTATAGTCGTGGTGGCCGATCACCTGCTTTATCTGTATGAGGGAGGTGAATAGTGGTTACAAAAGTTTCCTTGAACACGTAACAAAATCCTTGGCTTTCTTCTGTAAAGATATCAAGAACTATCAGGCCTATAGATGCAGACTGTTCTTCCTTTGGCCATACAATTACGGCCTCGAGCAACTCACCCAAGGATAAATATGATGGAGGATTTCAGTGACAACGCAGCGACAACAGAGGTGTAAAGAATTTGTGCCAAAGTCCTCCCCTTTATTTGGTTGCTCATCAGACGAATGTCGTGTCACTCAATTGAAAGAACAACACACAAGAGCTCCGATATAAGGTTGTTTTGATCTGTGTTTAATATAATGGTGATATTGGGTCTCCCGATTGAATATTTACATTTAACTTAAGGGCATTTAGGGCATTTATCCAATAAGTACATTTGTCAGAAGAAGGAGAAACAATATATTGCTGTCGGTAAGGATGTTCATAGAACCAAGTGCAAAGCACTAACAATCACTAGGTTAACCCATTCCCCCTTATAAAATAAGAGAGCTAGGATAAGACGCTACACCACTACGTACTATAACTTAGTGCCACCGACAATAAGTGCGTATTGTATGTAGTGGCAGGACGAACAGCCTACAATAAGAAGGGTGGGAGGGGGTGGCTATGGAGAGCCTGGGTGAACTCTGAACAGGTGAGTCTTGAGTCTTTTGCGGAGGTTGGTGAGCGACTCTGCGGTCCTGACATCGGCATCGGAATATAATTATAGAATTCATAAAATGTTGTATGTCGGCACCATGTGTAACCAAGTGTAGAAAGAGTGACCATTGAGGACATTGGGATGGTTTTGAAGGTGCTAAGTCAGGGCTAAACAATGAAATAGTGACACAGGGAGAGTTCAAAGCTGTTTAGGGTGGTGGGTGAACCCTGGAGCTCCTACCTCGCTTGCGGTTCGCAACGTGGACAGTGGGGGCGGTGGACAATGCAACTCGAGGCGCGACTAGACAAATCAACAAAAGAAAAGAAAGAAAAGCAAAAAAAAACAAGATGATAATTTGGTTAAACACAAGGAATTTAATGTTGGAGGGATCAGAGATGACGGGTAAGTAATGTTAATAAATAACAAATAGTAAGCAATGAAATATGGCATATGAAAACAATTTTATAAATGGCATTCTAAACCCACCAAAAAGGCAGCATGGAGAGGTAATAATTACAGAAGCCAAAGATATCAAACTTAAAGTTTGTTATCAGGTGTCTTCAAGTTGCAGACGTGTTTGGTTAATGTCCTCCTTCTCTCCTCTCTTTTTTGCTAAAAGTAGCCAGACAGACTTCCTGTCACCAAGGGTGGCAGCGTGCTGGGATATTTCATCCTATAAGTATGTGCACATACAGCAGCTCGTGTTTGGAATCACATTATTTGAGGACACAGCAAATCTTAATTTCTTTCCGGTCAGAAGGCAAACAGTGCGGAAAAAGGAAAATAATAGGGCTGCCAATGTCATTGTCCGATATAAACGTCCAGATTCATCTGTTCTGAACCCTTGCCTGCATTAGTGTAACTGCAGGGGGCTCACAGGTCGTATGCTCGCTGTGCCGCAGAACATCACGTCGTGCACGATTAAGCCAAGCTGAGCCTGACTCTCATCTGTGTCAAACGGTTTCTTATTGGTCTTGTGTAGTGTTCAATAGAGCCGGACGGATACTGCAGTTTAGGGGGCGAGGCCGATGCAGATATAAGGTAGTAAAAGAATAAAGATATCGATATATAGGCCAATATTCAAAATATACAGTATATGTGTAAGCCTTTATTCATATTGTGGTATCCTGGGGGTGGGGCAGGACCTTGGGATTGGCTGCTCTCCCACGGCACATTCAAACCAAGTGTGTGTCTGTGTGTGTGTCTATTTTTGTGTATGTGTTCATAGATGAATGAGCAAAGCATTTGTATCACAGTGTAGCACAGTGTAAAGTCCCCCTCTGTATTTGCTGAAACCTTCATCAAAAACAGGAAGTAGAAACCGTTAGGGGTCTTTTCTCTATACTTTTAAAGGGAAACATTCTGATTTTGAAATGGGGAAGGGGATCGGGACTATCACCGACAAAAGAAAACGAGCATTCACATCTAAACTAACATTAGTCCTTTTTCCATCAAAAAGATAATGCGCTTTAAAATGATGCGCATCAAAAGTTAGTGCGACATATGTGATGGAAAAAGGGTTATATCGCTCTAACGCCGATTTTGTCGCACTAAGTTAATTCGCTCTGCAGAGGTGGTTTTGGGAAAGTTCTAGCGACATAAAAGTAATGGAAAACGGCATTGTTGATGGAAAATCATCTAGCGGGTCAGAAAAATGCGCTTCAACACGGGGCATTGTGACACAATTTTTATTCGCTATAATCATTCTGTCGATGGAAAACCGTTTAGGCGCTTCTTATGTCGCTACAAATTAATTCGCTTTAAGAGTTAATTCGCTTGAAAATCTGATGGAAAAAGGACTATTGTTGTTTCGTTCGTTTTCTTTTCGATATTGACTATTTACAGATTTATCTCTATTAACCATCATCAACATCATTAGCATCATGGGATTTGCCTACCTTCTTTTCGGTTAGCGACACCTAGGGACGAGACATTCGGGCAAACAGCATGCAATTGAGAGAAACCAGTGTTATTGATATAAACACGAGTCGGGGGGAGTGGACATCCTATGCAACACTACAGATGTTCTAGTGGAGGAGGGTGAGGTGAAGGGCAAGTCCTTGACAATTGGCCCTGTCCTTAGAACGACATTTTGTATGATTGGTGGTGGTCGGGCAAACTACAGCCATGTGGCAGAGATCTGCCGATCCCCATACTGGGCGTCATCCACAGTAGATCCTAAATCTCTGTCCACCTCCCACCTATATGGAATCATATCTAAACCATATATTTTGTGAAGCACTGGTACTTAGCCATTTATAATTTATAATTTATGTTGTTTATACCGTCGGTTTTGTTTGCCCTGTTTGTTCCATCTATTTTTATACTTTCAGAAGTTATTGCAAGTCAATATAGACTTTGTATTTTTTCCTGTGTGTTCCACTGCTGCTGGGCGGTTGTAACAGGAATTTCCCCTCCGGGGGATTTATAAAGTTATTATCTCTATCTCTTATCTCTAAACTTAACTTATTTTGAGAATCCATCAAACATGCACCGGCGCAGGACTCATCCAACAGGCCCCTGACTCCACTTCGCCCGGATGTTTGTTTCCTCCTGGATGTCATTCCTGAAACCCTTTCAATCATCGATTAGCTGACACAGCCCACAGCAATCATACCAAAGGTCGGTCTGGGGGCTAAGAACCAACTGGGCCGACGAGGGGCGGGGCTGGGAGTGTGAGGGGTCAGGGGGGCTACGGAGTGGCACAGGACACCGTGTACACACAAGACAACCAGACATGCCCAGCGGGAGGCATCAAGTCAGTTACTGGACAGGAAACCAGAGGCAGGTATGGTGAAGGGGGAAACGGACAGAGACGGACCCCAGGAGCCATTGTTTTCTATAATTGAAGGTATTTGTGGGTAACTCTCCCCAGTGAGTGAGTGTTGCATGCTTATCTCCAAGGAAAGGTAGCGCGGAAGGGCAGGTGCCTTGGAGGGCCAACAGTGTGCAGTTAGCAACATCGAGCAGTAAATAATCACCCTGAGCTACAGTGTGCAGTATGTATTCACCCTGAGCTACAGTGTGCAGTATGTATTCACCCTGAGCTACAGTGTGCAGTATGTATTCGTCCTGAGCTACAGTGTGCAGTATGTATTCACCCTGAGCTACAGTGTGCAGTATGTATTCACCCTGAGCTACAGTGTGCAGTATGTATTCGCCCTGAGCTACAGTGTGCAGTATTTATTCGTCCTGAGCTACAGTGTGCAGTAGGTATTCACCCTGAGCTACAGTGTGCAGTATGTATTCGCCCTGAGCTACAGTGTGCAGTATGTATTCGCCCTGAGCTACAGTGTGCAGTATGTATTCGCCCTGAGCTACAGTGTGCAGTATTTATTCGTCCTGAGCTACAGTGTGCAGTAGGTATTCACCCTGAGCTACAGTGTGCAGTATGTATTCGCCCTGAGCTACAGTGTGCAGTATGTATTCACCCTGAGCTACAGTGTGCAGTATGTATTCGCCCTGAGCTACAGTGTGCACTATGTATTCGTCCTGAGCTACAGTGTGCCGGATCCATCTGCTGGTCTCCCGTGGTCCAATCCATAGATTGGACATCATGGAAACCGCTCGACATCCCTATTTGGTTGAAAGGAAAACCTGCCTGCTCCTAGACCTCCGTGGCACACGGTTACCCGACCCGCAACAAACGATAAAATGAAAGCAAATCTACAGACAGATGATATTCTCCACTCATTGACTCTCTTCCTCTCTCTCGCTTCTCAGAACTGTATGACACTTATCCTTTATGCAAGCCAGAGAGCAAACCACATGGAAAACTAAGATGGTGTGGGTGGGGTGTGGGGGGGGGGTAGTAATTTGTTTAATTCAGCACATTGACTATGTGATCAATATCTAATTACAGTGTATTTCTTGGGGAGGAATAACAATGAATTAGTAATGGATGTAACACTGGGACAGAGAGTGATAGACGACTGCAGCCCGGCGGAACCTCATGATTACCCATAAGATGGTGTTTCCCTGTGGGGGGTTTGGAAACGGAGTGTAGCGACTGGCATGGAGTGAAGGAGACCGCAGGGTTTCTGGGAGCTGCTGCAGAATGGGGGGTAGGATAATTGCTCTAATCACAACCCTTTCATTTCCCCACTTCATTTCGTACCCACTTTTCTAGGTCCCTGTGTGTGCATGTTTATGTGTGACCTGGTGCTATCGACTTTGCTGAATCACATGGTTTTTGAGTAATTACATTAAAGTGGTATAAGGGTAGCCGGCCTTAAGGGTAAACAATGGTTATTTACTAGGTCAACTCTGTGTTTGAGAGGTGTGTTAAGTCACAAAGGGGCTTTGGGGCGTTTTTTCTCTGGTTAGACATTAGACATCAGACAGATCATTGGACAATAGTTTCAAACGTGGTCCTTATTGTCCCTCACAATGTGAGCCCAATCATATGTCTGTCTTCACTGTGGGCTTCCTTGGTGTCTAAATGTTGACCCTTCAGCCATTCAGAATATAATTAACACATAAGAAAGAGAAGGGGGGGACACAGGCCCCCCTGCTGGCTCAACATCTGTCCCGTGTTTTTCGTTCAAATCAGAACCATCATCGGAACATGAAGAAAACAGTCATGGTTTGGGAGGAATCAAAACACACGGCCAGAATAGAAGCCAGCTTCTTCTTCTTGTGCATATTGCGTCTGGGTTTTGTGCATTCATTATTTTGTGAGCATATTCAAGTAGTAGTAGCTAATGAGTAGGGATGAATTTGAGTCAATGTCATACAACCCGGCATGAGAAGCAGTCATGCAGATCTAGGAACCCCCTCCCCTATTTCAGGTTAATATTTAGCATTAGCAAATTCTCAATCATTCTCTAAAACGATTCCCTAGGAAGTACAGTCTCGTCTGTGTATCTCATCTCCGAATTGAACACCCACTCGCTGTTCTTACATTGGCTAATAAAAAACATCGCTGTTTGTAATCCTGTGGTTTAAAATAGCTTCTCATCGTCGGTGTGCTTACAAAAGTGTTTTCAACTGGATTCTGTCGTCTTTATTAAGAGACGACAGCTACTCGTCAGAAGCGCCCTGCGGGCTCATGTGGAGACAGGACTATTGCTTTGTAAGTGTGTCCTTTCAGTATCACACAAACCACCAAGCACTCACACATACCAACCAAACCCACACTTTATCACTCAGGCACACACACATTCACACCCACACTCGCACTACTATCTCAATAAAGGTTGTGATGGCTACAGTTGGGTATCGTCTTGCCTGAACTTTGGATGGATTGTAGAGCATGAGAGAGAGAGAGAGAGAGAGAGAGAGAGAGAGAGAGAGAGAGAGAGAGAGACTGATATAGGGCATCATGGTGACCTTGGTTGTTTAGGTGACCTTGGGTGTTTTGAAAGGCGCCTCTAAATTAAATGTATTATTATTATTATTATTATCATGTGTCTTATGTGCAGAGGACCTTATGTAGAGCACACACTCACAGTTCCATCTAGGCCATGCATTGGTAGCGTAGGATGGAGGGTGGGGGTCCGGGGCAGGAATGGGGGAGGAGGTGGGTGGCTGTTTTCTGGTCATTTTCTGAGGTGATCAGGGGTCAGGATGTTCACATGCTCAATGACCCTGTCATTTGATGCATGTATTTTAGGATTGGCTCCCTAACATCACCTGACACAAATTTTTGCCAATCAGAGACAACCGTCATAACAATAACCAGTCTCTGGTATGTTCCTCTAGTGTGTGTGTGTGTGTGTGTGTGTGTGTGTGCGTACGTATGTGCACGCGCCTATGTATGACTGTGTGTGTGTGTGTTTGTGTCCGGTGTCCGTGTGTGTATGCGTGCGTGCGCCTGTGTGTATGTGTGTGTGTGTTTGTGCATGTGTGTGTGTGCGCCTGTGTGTGTGTGTGTGTGTGTGTGTGTGTGTGTGTGTGTTTGTGTTTGTGCATGTCTGTGCGTGAGCCTGTGTGCCTGTGTGTGTGTGTGTTTGTGTGTACCTGCTCACCACACTTAATAGCGATAAAAGCGAGAGAGCTGAACAATGAGCCGAACGGAGCCGGACTGTGAACACACATTGTGAGCTGGTCAATACCCTTCCCTCCCACAGCTTCTGTGTTATGCAGCCTTCCAGGCAGTCGTAACCTGAGACATGGAGCCACCTCCTTCCTCCTCCTCCTCCTCCCTCCTCCTCCTCCTCCTCCTCCTCCTCCTCCTCCTCCTCCTCCTCCTCCTAAGGCACTACTGGCTGACGAAGATAATACCACGCCGCTTATATTAAAATGACCTCTTGTGACAGGATGCTGCGAGAGAGGTTCTGGCACTTTAATATAGTCTAGAGATGCCATTTATTCATAAAGCGAAGGGAAAGAGAGGAAGATAAAAATAAATAAAAACAATAGCATCGGGTATGCATTGCCAGGCGAATGTTATCAGGTTGAGTCTGGCTGTGGTGAATTAATGCAACCCCACTATCGTGACTATATAGCTGTTGGCTATGGAACATTTCTTGGGATGAATGAATACAATCTAAAAATCACGGACACCTTTAATTTTTGTAGCCCGGCGTTCAACTGGCAGCTCTATGTGAGACAAGTGCAGTACATATGTTTTTACATTTGGCTGCCAAGTTTACCAAAAAGAGGGAGAGGAGGGAGGCGAAGGGGGGGGGGGAGGCATGCAGGCATGCAAAGCGAAGCGTTGAGCGGTTGATAGGCTGAGATCCATTGAGATGGTCTACTTACTCACTGGACCCACGTTGTTAGGGATACCTGGAGAGAGAGAAACACCCGCCCACCCGCAGACAGAAGTTATTGCACAATTCAATATAGATTCTCATTCAAATAATGTAATCATAAATAGAGGGACTATTTTTACATTTATTTATGCAAAACGCTGGCATATTCACAAAAATACCACACAGAACAATAATAGCATGCGCGTTGATGGGCCTCTTCTTGAGCTTTGAACACAACAACAAAAACAACCGAGCACGGCGTTGTCACGATGAAGCTCGGTTGACTTGTTAGACCCACAGTACGAGCTACTCGTAAACCCGCCAGTCTGTAGATTCTCTTTCACAATTCAATGTAGGAAACATTGCATTGATTTACACAATTGCCATGTGTAAATCGAGGTCACAATGTTATTGTGTTGCGAAACCTGTTTCACTGGTCCATTGTTGACATCAAACACAACCTTGCGTACGCATTCACTGGTCCAACGAAAAGATGCACATTTGTTTGTTAGTGTGTGCATGCGTGCACTTATGTGTTTATGTACATACATATGTGTGGGACTGTGTTTATTTGGTTGTGCGTGTCTGTGTTTGTGTGTGTGCATGCATGTGCATTGGTTTCTGAGTGTGTGGTTTGTGTGCGCAACAGGAAGAAGGGGTGTGAGGTGTTCCGAAGCCCAGTGGGCAATGGACCACAGGTCCCACGATGCCTCCAGACACATCACACATGGAAATGATCAAACGGCATCAGAGACAAACACACCTTCAGCCTTGAAGCCCATGCCTTCAAGGCTTCAGATGGACATCTTCTCTCTCTCTCCCTTTTCTCCCTCTCTGTCTCTCTCTCTCTTTCCCCCTATCCCTCTCTCTCCCTTTCTCTCCCTCTATCCCTCTCCCTCCCTTTATCCTTCTCTATCTCTCACTCTCTCTCCCAGCAGCCAGCCAATCCCAGGTGCCAGACGGCCACTGTGCAGGTAATGCGGCCCCGGCTCATCCCGTAGGTGACTAGATATCCTCCCTCGGCGGGGGGCACTGCTGCCCCGGCGCCCAAGAGATTGAACTATTCTCAACACGGCAAGGGTGTCTCCTCATGCTCCTCCATTCCCCATGTGAATGCACCATGCTGGCACTTTGATCAAAAGCCCTGGCTGCACAAAGACGTAGCCCAATGTTAACTTTCCGAAGCCGATACCCAGATTTAACACATGGCTGTTATTTAAATGCTTTAGAAATACTGAATTAGCTCATTTATAATGTGCCTTTTCAAACCAAACATTGTAAACAGCCAACAGACATTTTGCAGTCATAAGGTCTCCCCTTGCAGCCCCATGAATCAATTAATTACAAAAAGAGAGAGAACTATATCAACTATATAACTTAGTGCCAATTTTTAACAAATGATGCATTTATAAGTTGTCATTTTTTACCAGAAAATCATATTGAATATACAGTACATCACAAATGCACATTGCGGTGTCTTAAAACTGTGAAACCTTTTTTGTTTTTTCGTGCATTTGCTTTCGGGCATTTGTCGATCTTAGCTTGTGGATACAAACTGCTGTTGGAACATAAATCTTTTTGCCACTATTGTTCATCAACTAAGGTGAAATATAATTCACAAATGTATCCACCTATAAGAAGCTAGGTTTCCTTTAGCGCATTGGTTCTCAAAGTGCGCCCCGCGGGCCAATGGCGGCCCGCAGAAACATTCCTGGGGGCCGGCAATGACATACCGATGTAAGCGGAAAAAAAAAGATTGATTTTTATTTATTTATTTATTTTTATTATTATATCAATATTAATTTAAACAAAAATAAATAACTATTAAGAGAAAAGTCGACTCTCTCTAGCTTTCAATTAAATCCTGTTACATTTGCTAGTTTTAATCCGACTGTACAATACTTTGAAAGGATGAACCTCAGTTTTGTGATTTAGACCTCACTTGACCTCACTCCCAGAAGTCCACGGTGCAATGTTTTTTTTCACCACTGGGATGCGTTTCCCGCCAAATTTTTCTTCTTTTTGCGGCCCTCCTGCTTTAGTCTGGGGGGAGAGAGAGGTTGGATGACCTAAGTAAGATTGAAAACACAAGGTTATATTAAAATTGATAAACGTTTTGAAATAATAAGATATATAAATCAATCTATGCTTAATGGGAACCACACTGAATACTAAAAGTGCTGCTACTTTAATTATTAGGGTAGTAGTACTATTGGATTACATTAGTAATCATAGTAAACATGTATTCTATTACTGTATTATGTGTGGGTAATCTTGTTAGTGTATATAAGTAACCATAAGTAACCAACAACTTTATGCAACTTCCTATCCCATCAGTAACTGATGCCCCTTGTTAAACGTTGCTGATCGTCAGCAGTAAAAGCTGTTGAAGATCACAATAAATTAAGTTCCGTAACTTAAGTTGGGGAACAAAGACCGCACCTCATCTCCCAAGACAATTTAATGTCCAAGCCTAAACAGATGTGTCCATCCATTTTTCCCTCTGTCTTTCTCTCCCTCTCCCTCTCTTTGAGCACCAAGGCCAAAGGGGCTTGAAGACTTCCTGCATGAGACCGCACCCTCACCCCGCACCTAAGGAGTATCAACTCTCTGGATGTGTCAAGCCATTTCCTGTTCCCTGTTTTTAATAAACCAAACATTAAGCTTGCCAATGGTGTGGTCCTTTAAGGGAAAAAATGCAAATGCAGTGTTTGAATATTGGCACTAAATTCACTCCATAGAGAACTGCATGTAGGACTACTAATTAGATCTGCTGTAATTACAAAGGTAGTTAAGATGCAAGCCAAAGTCCACTTCAAGCATTCTGGGATCTGTGGTCTTTGTGAGTGAGACATTTGGTGAGTCAACCGTTTGGAAATCACTCCTCAAAGCCAAACCGGAAAAAAGGGAAAAAAAACAACACAACCAAGAGACAACATCAACATAGGGTGAATCTTCTTGGATGAGCATATCAAAGGAGGTTTTTTAATAAAAAGACGTCAGCTGTTAGCCCAGCTAATGACAGATTGAGCACTGCTAATCATTTGAACTACAGCTCTCTCTCTCTCTCTCTCTCTCTCTCTCTCTCTCTCTCTCTCTCTCTCTCTCTCTCTCTCTCTCTCTCTCTCTCTCTCTCTCTCTCTCTCTCTCTCTCTCTCCTGGTTTCTTTCGTTGTTACTCCTGGCTGTCTGCCACGAAGGGGAAAAAGCATAAAAACTAAGAACAAAACCAAATTCACTCACAAAAACAAAGAAGTCCTTCGCAACAGGAGGAGAGGGAAGCAAGCTGGGCATCACCACAAATAAAAACAAGTCTGTGAGAAAATGGAAAATGAAACATAGGAAGTCCCAACTGGACTTGTTTTTCCCTCTTCGTTCTCAATTCATATCCCCCCACCACCAAACATTGTCCTAGGGAGGTACGGTCGACATGCATATGTTAAAAAAAACTTCCATTTCATTTATTTATTTAAAGTTGTATTCTCCTTACTCAGTGTCCTTGATGACTTAGTTTTCTGTGTGTGCAAGTTTTGGATTTCTAGGCATGCTAGCTTCAATCCACAACTAAACGTCAGTCCATTCACCCAGCTGCCCTCTGTATTGAGGCAAATGTCATAAATAAGGACACATGCAGAATTGTAGAAACCAATAAGGGTACAAAGATATATTCTGATGTCACATGGCAATATCCAACGCCATTTTGGGAGCACCGGGCAATTGGAATATTAGTTATTATGTTGGCAGTAACGTTTTTTTTTAGTTCATTGTGTAGTAGTCCATTGTGGAATGATTTGTCATACTGGGGAGATGTTGTGCCATTTCTCATGCTTGACACCGTTTTCCTTAGCCTTATGGTATATATGTTGATTTAAGATTTTACAGTTCAACTACTCTGTTGAGTCCTCTAACGCCACAGTATCGCTAACGAGTAGCCCTAGTTATAGAATTAGAGACGCTAAACCAAAAGGGGCCTCATTCAGATAACTACTGAATAATTACCAGAAACTATTCTTTTTAGAAATACAGTATGGACATGTGAGTGTCAACCAACCTACCAGTTGGTACACTCGACTAGACAGGCTGGTAGGCTGGTCTATCCATCACACCTGGCGCTATTATAGGAGCCCTTTCACATCACACCTAATTGTCAACTACAATTGCATTTTAATGTTTTGTTAATGATTAGTTATTTGTCACCCAAAAGCTTATAAATTACTAAAGACTGCTGGTTATTATAATGTGTTAGACGTAAATGATTCAATCATATTTAAGGGTTATTCACGGTTAGATTCCCTGGTTCTAGATACATACAACACTTGTACATGAATATCCATACACTGGCAGGGCTTCAAGGTAGCTTACAATGGAATAATTAACCAAACACAGATTGGGAGATTACGAGAGAGAGCTCTGACGTTGAACAGAGAAAAGAGGGAACTAGCAAAACCATGCAGACCTTGTTGTGAGACACATGCACATGAGGAATGAGGAACTCTTGTTTTGCTAGTAAAAATAACACAGACCCTTGTTTTTGCAGCTGACTTTCGTGCGTCATTACAGCCCAATTTAAAGAGAAAGAACAGTATAATTTCATAAACAGAGAAATAGCAATATTAGCTTAACGATCATTGAGGCAGATTGAGCCTGTGACTCTGCATTCAATTATTATTCTTTGCCTGTTACTGTTACTGTTATATTCGAAAAATAGTTGTGCATCATTATTGGTTTTTATACTAGTACAACATCGATTTCTGTTTAAAGTCCACTCATCTCTATATGATTCCTGACCATATCAATACATCACATGCATATGTAAGGCATGAAATAGATTGTTTTGTGTTGATTTGTGTTGATTTCATTGTTACTGAACAAGATGTCTTCGGGCGGTGACTGCTAGTCTCTGAGTCAGGTTGTCCAGTTGGCGAAAACGCAATTATTTTCACTTATCAGCAGTGTGTGTGTGTGTGTGTATGTGTGTGTTTTGGAGGATTGGGGCAGATGCTCAGGATCCAGGGGAGGTCAGGTCACAGGAATTGGATTAATTTTCAATCAGCGTCATTTCCAATCCCGTCCGCCTGGACCGGGGCCACGGTTACAGGACACGGCTGAGATCTAATTTTTGTCCCAGAACCCAGTAGCCCCGGTGGGGAGGTGGTGGTGGTGGTGGGAGATGGGTGTCTGTATTGACGATGGTCATGCTTTATTGATCTCTGTTTTATGAGCTGCCTGTGTGTCTCTGTGCGGTCGTATGGTCAGCTCCCAACGGGAGGCAAACATGATCTCTTCTGGACACACATTCTTTATTTTGGGGCCATGATCGAATGATCACTCAGGGAATGTGAATAACACACGGGAGCACACACACACACTGACAAGCACCCACCCACACATGTTTTATACACACAAACACACACACACACACACACACACACAAACAGAACACACTCGAGTCATGGAATGAACGGCACGTTCTCTTCATGGCCTTTCCAGAACAAACTCTGGTTTGGGAAGAATGTTCCTCTGACTAATATTTGCTTGTTTGGTTCCAACTAATCTTGGCCCCAGCAGTCCTCCTATGTTATGGCAGATCTTCTGCGGGGAGACGGCACAGAGCCTGGGCCAGAAACCAACCACTGAAAAGAGTGGAGTTATGTACTTTTTCCTGTTTCGTTATGAAAATATTCTACCGAAAAGCTCCCTTGGCGCGAGTAGATCTAGCTTTCAGTTGACTAGTTCTGTGTTTGTCAGTTATTTGTAACAGATCCTGCCTCCTTCAACATAATTGTTCAACACAAACATGAAGCGAAAGAAAGTGAAACACAGCGCTCACCCAGAGTTGAGCTTGTTTGCAATGAGACTTTCTATATTAGTCGAAAATCAGATTGTCAGCCTAGGTGCCACATAGCCGTGGACATCGCCAACACAGACAGTGGTGAAACAGCCACTTTGCTGTCTGCCACTGGGATAGCTATATCTCATCGCTAACCCGCTGTAAACCTCTTTCCCAGGTAGGGCATTGGTGTGTGACGGTGGAAATGCAGGTGTTCGCAGTGATCTGTATTCATATCTACCTTACCTCTATTGTAGCCAATGTTGCTAGCAACTTTCCCTGAAGCAATTATTTTAGGACAATATAGGTCAGGTCAGATCACCATCATTATCATCATCATTCTTACCACTATCATCCTCATAACCATCATCATCATATTGTCAGAGCATAGAATAATAGAGCAAAGAATGAGGTGATATCCTGATAGTTGTTGATCAAATGGCTCATTTTGGTAAATGTTTATGCAACCCTATCTAAAGTAACAGTACAAAGTGTTACCATAATAAACCTTATGGTCAATTCAATATATTTTAAACGTTGTCTTTTCCATAAATCGGAGGTGGAAGCACCATGCAGCTAAAGAAGGAGATCGACAATAGGCACGTTTTTTTTTGTTATTTTATGTTTTATTTTATGTGTGTTGTTTATTTTCCTGTCAACAGAACCCATAAACAACATCACTTTTTGCAGGAAATGTAAATTTTTAGACTTGAGCGGTCTTTAGAGTTTCCCCTTGAGGATGCTTTTAAGTACACATCGCCCCCACTAACTACCACGGCAGGAGGTAGAGGTGATGGCAGCTGGTCAAACTCAACTGTACTGAAGGTGGCTGCTGGCTTCTGTGATGGATCAGGAAAGCCTCAAAAGTGCGGTTGGGAAGAGTGTTCTTCAGGATGCAATGAGATATAGGTATGTGTCTGTGTGCGCGCGCACTTCTGTGTACACATATAGAGACACACACCAAAAAAAAGGAAAATGGGGCGACGGAAGAAACAAATATTTGAAAGAAAGATTACCGCCGGAGCTGGAGAAAGCGAAGAAAAGGCAGCGTAAACAAGCTGGGCCTCTAGGGACGCATGTGTGTGTGTGCGCAAACGTGTGTGCGTGTTTGCGCGTGTGTCTGGCGGGGGTGGGGGCATGAAATAGACACCAGGAGTAGCGGTGAGAGGAGCAGACGGATGAGCCAGGGAAGAGGCGAAGGAGGAAGGTGGTGGTGGTGACAGTGGGGGTGGCGCTGGTGATGGGGGGATGGGCGGTGGAGGGAGGGGGAGAGGGAGAGAGAGAGAGGGAGAGGGAGAGGGAGAGGGAGAGGGAGAGGGAGAGGGAGAGAGAGAGAGAGAGAGAGAGAGAGAGGGAGAGGGAGAGGGAGAGGGAGAGGGAGAGGGAGAGGGAGAGGGAGAGGGAGAGGGAGAGGGAGAGGGAGAGACAGAAAGAGAGGGCAGAAAGAGGGGGCAGAAGAAGAGGAGCTGAAGAGGATGATGAAGAGGAGACTCATGGAGTCGACATGGAGGTAATGCAAATGGCATTAACGGGGGGGGGGGGGGGGGGGGGAATAATGAATGCGTACGCAAGGTTGTGTTTGATGTCAACAAAGAAAGGGGAGAGGAAGGTGCGCGCGGGGTGTGAAGTGGAGGTGAAGGTATCTACGGCGCTGTGCAGAAGCAGATGTGTGTACGCAGCTTCAGAAGTAATAATGAGCCATTGAGCTTGCCTAAACAAGATGGCTGCAGCCAGGTAGCACTAATTGACTATGAGATGCTTTCTAGAGACCCTTGGATTATAATATCATTTTAGTCCAGTTCCCCTAAGGAGGCTCGTTAAGCACGCTGTATCGACTACTAAACACTGGGCTCGGGGTTAGGAGTGGATAGGCCCTTTATAGTTGTTGACAATAAAACCCTTAAAATAACTTATCCTTGGTTGACTTCTATGTCTTTTGTTTTGTTATTATTTAACATATTGGAATGTTTTAATGTACAGGGAAGTCTATGAATAGATTTTTATGTAAATTAAAACGTTCTATTTAAACATCTTCCATATATGTATATATATATATATATATATATATATATATGTATATATATATATAAGAAGATGATTAGATAGACTTTCCTGTACATTAAAACGATTTACAGTACATTGAAAACAATTGAAATGCTATGACTATCTAATATTTTTAGGTTCATTCAAAAGCTGTAATAGTACATTTTGAATTCATTACATATTATGGATTCTGGAACCATGTCTGAAAACCTAGATCCATCAATCGTGTTCCCATAAATGTATTATTATGATATTTTTTTACCAAAGAGCACATCTGTGTAGTGCATGGGTGTTTATTGCTGTGCAAATGCTGTGAATATGTGCTTTATGTGCACAACATCTGCACAGCATTAATAAAATGAGAAAGTCTTTGTGCAGAGAGCACAACCCATGGCTCATGCACAGTGTGTGTTCATCATTCCTTTCATGATCTGCATCAAATAAATTGTGGATAGTAATTGAGGTACGAAGAGAGCAACATCTGGCAGCTCTGTGCTGTTATTAAGACTCAATAAAAAGATAACTTCTTCACCTGCCTCAGTCTCCCACCACGTCCCAAATACATATAAAAACATTTTGATTAGTAAATGAGCTTTATCAATTCATTATCATCCTTTCCATCACATCCGGTTCTGGTCTAACCAACCATGAATAGTTGTATGTGGTAGCACCTCCATTAGGGAACATCGACCAGACTTGATGCTGTGTTTACGTACTCCACGGTCTGAAGGAGCAGCATTAAAGACCACATGTGCCTGTGTCTGTGCGTGTGTGTCCATGCCAAGTGTATCCTGTTCTAATAGGCCCATTCTTTCAGGTAAACACTAATCTACCTCCGGAGACACAATGCAAAGTCATCTGAAATATTATGTCAATAATAATAAAGAAGAAGAATATTTTTATAATTACATATATTATTAATAATAATAAAGAATAATGAGATATGCATTATAGCAGATAGATCTGGAAGTAGTTAGGAGAGCATAACCAGGAGAAGGTCCTTTATCGTTGCCATGCCAACAGCCATCCGTCAGTGTCAGGATTCATACTGGCTGAGTGACAAGGCTGTGGCTTTCTGCAGCATTACCCTTAAGAAGTTCCCTGTTCAAGTCCACCACACCTGCTAACTGATGGCATCCCGCTTTTGTTATTGACACTTGCTTATTGGCTGTTTTGGGGGGATTGCTGGTTTCTGCTGGGTTCTTTAACTGGGCAGATCCTCCTGTCCTCGCCTGTCTCTGGCGGCAGAGAAAATGAGCTGCCAAGAGCAATACTCAAACTGATCCCTCTCCTTCATTCTCCGGTGACACCCCCGTTATGGAGAGGTGAGGGGGTGGTTGGAACAAAGTAGGAAGAAAAGCGATATGGCTCCGCTGGAGAGCGAGTCAGAAGGACAGACCACAAAGAGTGACACATGACTACTTCCCCTTCCTCATCCCATCTGTTGGTCTTCACACATTCCTCTCTTCTCTACTTCTTCTTCTGCTTCCTGTCGTCCTGTCTGCTGCCAAACAGCTTAGCGTGGTGGCGAGCTAGAGATGACATAACTCCCTAGTCCCATCCGGTGATTCATGGCGCTCCTTATCCGATCAGATCACTTGATGGCCGCAGTAAAGAACAAAATTAAATCCTGATTACATTTTCCTCTCTCACAAATTTGTCTGTCACTGAGCTGCCATATGCTCATAGGGTTTCAGTGCAGCAAACACTCAAACATACATGCATGCAAGCACATGCAGGCCCGTACACACACACACACACACACTCAGACCAGAGAGGGATAGGGGAACCAGCGTGAGGATTGAAGACACCACAAGGTATATTTTTTTCCAACAGCCTGGTGCATTCTTTACGGTTAGTCTGGAAAAATCCTTCAATTCCTGCAGATAAGTCAAAACTTATGAAATTATTGATTTTCTTTCCAAGACTAAGCATAATAATGTCCTTTTTTCTTGCCTCGTGATAGGTTCATCAGAGTGTGTCATTGTGGCAAGTGGCTTGGGTCATTGGAGGATTGTGTTCTTGTGCCTGACGGCTATGAATATCCGTAGACGCACATTACCTTATGTGATTGAAGTCAATGTTTGGGTGTACATTTGTTCTGGATGCATGGATGTCCCCCTGTGTGCATGTATGTGGGAGTCAGTATGTTGTGTGTGTAAGTATGCATTGTGTCTGCCTTGTGCGTCTGGGTGCTTGTGGGTGATTGTCTGTCCATATGTATATATGTATACATATATAGAGATATATTACTGTCTGCAGTGTGTTTGTGTGTTTTTATTTGTGCGCAACTGTGTGTTTATGCTTCTCTCTGTCTGTCACTGTGTTTGTTTGTTTTTATTTGTGTGCAACTGTGTGTTTATGCTTCTCTCTGTCTGTCTTTGTGCGTATCACTGTCTGTCCAACCGCGTGCACGTGTGTGTGTGTGTGTTTGTGTATGTCAGCTTTTTAATAACGTGCTGTCATTCAGGGGTCCAGCAGTGGCCTCTGGGCAAACTCTCCCTGTGTCTCATAACACGGCGCCTCCGGGAGCCCACGCCAGGGTCCCCTCGGCACCGAGGAGGAATCAGAAACGGCGGGGAATGCAATAAGAAAGTTAGCCCGGATAAAATAAAGGGCTTGGAAATGTCAGCATTCTCCCCTCCTCCCCCAAAACTCATAGCACCAAGTCCATCATCCACACTCTGATAGACGACGTACAGAACTAGGAGGTCTAACAACCAGAACACATATAAGTATACACCAATGCGTATTAACTCGATTGGCATTAACTTTTGGTCGATTTTGGTTCTCTGCCGCTTAAGAGTTGCAAAGAAAAGATGAAAAATGTCTCAATGTCTTATGAATTCTTCTTCAGTTCTTTCTGTGTCATTATGTGTGTGTGAGTGTGCATGTGTGTGCGTGTGTGTGTGTGTGTCTGTGTGTGTGTGTGTGTCTGTGTGTGTGTGTGTGTGTGTGTGCGTGTGTGTGCGCGTGTGTGTGCGTGTGTGTGTGTGTGTGTGTGTGTGTGTGTGTGTGTGTGTGTGTGTGTGTCTGTGTCTGTGTGTGTGTGTGTGTGTGTGTGTGTGTGTGTGTGTGTGTGTGTGTGTGTGTGCGTGCGTGCGCGTGCGTGCGTGTGTGTGTGTGTGTGTGTGTGCGTGCGTGCGTGCATGCGTGCGTGTGTGTGTGTGTGTGTGTGTGTGTGTGTGTGTGTGTGTGTGTGTGTGTGTGTGTGTGTGCGTGTGTGTGTGTGTGTGTGCATGTGTGTGTGTGTGTGTGTGTGCATGCCTACTCACATATATTAGCTGTGCCCTTGGGAATGGGGAGGTAGGAACCGGCGCTCCAGGCACGGCCCTGGTAGTTCCTCTTGCAGCGGCCGCAGTCAGGGCCCGTGGTGTTGTGCTCACACGCGCAGCTCAGCTTGTCCTTGTCCATCACACACACATTGGCGTGGAGGTTGCACTTGCAACTGTGGTCGATTAGAGAGAAGAGAGAAAGAAGGGAAGAATTTGAACAAAAAGTGCAGATTACTTTTTCGGAGATTCCAGTGAGGTCGAGGTACCTCATGGAGATGCGACCAGCGCTTTTTTGTGTGAATGAGCAGTGAACAACTTAAGGAGAGCAAACTGTTGCCTGCGTGTTACCTGCGGCTACTGAAAGAGACAGAGATATAGATAGACAGATAAAGAAGGAGACAGAGAGGGACAAAGAGAGTGAGAGAGGGACAGAGTCATAGAACATGAGAGAAAGAGAACGAGAGAGAGAACGAGAGAGACAGAGCGAGACAAAGCAGCAGAGAGCGAGAGAGACAGAGACAGAGAGGGACAGAACAGACAATTTAATATAAGTTTAGTGTGCAACCTTGAATTCTAAGGCATTGCAAGACTCGAAAAAAGTTTAAACAAGTTGCTGTTCAAAACTGAGCCTGCTCAGGTCCAGACAGGCTATTATCTTCTCAATCAATCAAAATGTCTGCCGTCCTCTGCTCCCTGGACTGGGAGACAGGGACCCTTACAATGCATCACTGGGAGAAAAATCTGGATACAGAATAAATCAAATAAACATACACGTTGAGAAGAACGTTTTAGTGGGGAGAAATGAGCAGTGACAAAATACCAGATGGTGGTGTTGAAGATGATGATGACGACGATGATGATGATGAACAAATTTAAACGGCAGTACCAATTGAGGATGAGCACTCAGAACGTTCTCGAAAGGTGCTCTAGGTGACATTAAAGAGCAATTTTCAACATATGAGTGACTTAAATGCTCTGTGAGCGCATGTTTTGAGTTGACTTTGACTGTCTCCCTGTTGAGCTGAATGGGGAGAAAGTTTACAGAGAGGGAGAAGACCTTTTTGGGTTGCTCAGTTTCAAAACCTTGCCTTCTTCTGTTTGTTCCTAGATTCATTCTCTGCAACTCTCAAATCTTACCTACTGGATAATTAGTTGATCTGGGTGTAAGAAAACATATCGAATTGAAAGTGCTATGCGTGTCCATCCTTTTCTGAAGGTAAGGGATAAGAGTGGGCACGAAGATGAGTGAGACCATAGATGTGACTTTGATGATTTGACTATAGAATGCAATCAATTCTTTCCTCCTGAGCACAATTCTCATTCTCCATGTCTTTTTTGTTTTTGGTTTATTTGTTCCTTTGAATCTTCATCTGACCCTTCCTCTGTTTTGGTGATGGGGCTAAAAGTTCAAATCGGGAAAATAAAAGTTATTGGTATGGTTTTGTGTCTTCTCCATGACAATGGGAATGTCATGTACTAATTGTATTACTTTAGTTGGGCGACCTCATTTTCTATCATTATCCTCCATTTATTTTCGCTCACATTCTGTGCAATGACTAGTACTTGATATCTGACCAGATATTAAACTATTCCAAAGGCAATCAACCAAGTTTTCCAGGTTCTCAAAAGTTTGATGGAGACGTTTGAAATGTTTGAGTAGTGGTCCAACTTTTCATAACAGTTGCAATAGCACAGAGCTGTATAGGTCAGAATAGATGGATGGAGACATCTGACGGTGAAAAGTGGCTCAATAAACACGAATGAAACAAGCACACATACACTCTCTCTCCTGCTCTCTCGTTCTCCTGAAAGTGCCCTTTTCATTCAGCTATTTTTATCAGGAGCCAGGTGAAAAGCATCTCTCCCACCGATTTCGAGGTGTGGGATGGTCCAGGCCCGAGACCATCCCCCTAGGGTTAGGGGTGGGGGCGATAGAGGAGGGAGACAGAGAGAGAGTGGAAGTGTGGGGATCGACCCGACACAGAAAGCCGCGGTGGCGCTCGTGTCGGCCATTGTCTCAGCAGTTAACTCTGGTGACAGTTGGTCTCTGTCATCCAGCAGCCAGACCCAAAAACAACTCTCTCCCAAGGTGACCTGATGTTGACTTTCATTCGCCATTGTCCTTAAATGGCCAATTAGGAAAAGAAATTAGAAAAAAATATAGCATGATAGCACTCATCATGTGATGAAATATTCCAATAGTAATTCCAATTGTACTACTTTAAAATGTTATCCTCAGTATAATCCTATCATCTTGAGTCGTATTATGATATAGTCGTTGGTTTTATTGTCTTTCTTACCATCATGGGTTTCTAGGCACCCTCATGAATGCGGGCTTTAAAAGCCTTCATGGCAGTGGAGTGCAACATAAAGACGTCGAGAGCTATCCGTGAATTATCGGCTTAGCTACAGATCACGTCGGTCATCAAAGTATGGTGGCGTGTGTCATTTTATTACCACGTACTGCCGGTTGAATTAAAGATGAAATTCTCTAAGGGTGTGTGCGTGTGTGTGTGCATGTGTGTGTGTGTGTGTGTGGCGATCCACATGATAGGTCTGACCAGGGTTTCCATGGTGACAAATGAGTCAGCTGGGGTGATGCAGATCTTCTTGAAGTGAGTCATAGGGCCTTCCTCATCCCCCTACAGGAACCCTTGTTGGCATTTGATTGCACACATACACACACACAGACATGTGTACACACACACATACAGACACACACATGGATGCACAGCATGGGTTGGCGGCCTGAGAAGAGAGTTGACATTGCTGATGTTCCCTGGGCAAAATTTTTATTAAAATATTCTTGGATAAAGTATGACACACTGCATGGATCTCTAAACGGATATTCCCTCCAGCGTAAGCCTGGAGTAGTGTGGATATTCATAATAACGAGATTACGACTTCTTTGATACAGCAGGAGCAAAACTGGCAACCGATTCTCCGTATTTCTCCTATTATTGCTACAGGGTCCAACTCAAACCCTCCCGTCTGTACAACACCTCAGTAGGTAAAGGTCCTGAGCTCCTATTGCTGTCTGCGTTCAACACCACTGTGAGTTACCCTGGTCTTTACGCCATCTGAAGTCAAATCATTTTTAGATTTATTTTTTTACATTTCAAAATCAATGTTGGTAAAAGTTGAAGGGAAAGGAATAATCTACAGTTCCGAAATACAGATTTCATAACCAAAAATATCAGTTACCGAGAGTAAAACATTTAGCCCAAAAAGCATTCTCATCACTCAGCCATGTTTCAACAGTAAAATGAAGCAGATTTGCCAACGAAAAAAGAGGTCCAATGAGCCAATGGACTTTTTCAAGGGATTATGTTGAATGATGTCCAATTACTGATGAGTTAGAAAATGATTGGCAATAAACGACTATCACACTGTTTTACATGAAGACACAAGGCTGACACTTCTGTTATGATGTGTATGAATGTTTGTGGGACACAACACACACACAAACACACACACACACACACACACACACACACACACACACACACACACACACACACACACACACACACACACACACACACACACACACACACACACACACATAGACTCAAATTCATTTTTATGTGAAAATATGTGTTTGTTGCTGTATTTGCCTGTTTTGTGCCACTAGTATATTTAGAAAACATAAATATACCTTATACCAGGGGTTTTCAAAGTGTGAGAGAGTGAGCCCCCCCTCAATTTTTTTTTCTAAATACCTGTGTTTTGAAAGCTATTTTAATTATTTTACACATTTCAAACATCTCCGATCATAATTTTAAAACATTTGGAACATATTTTTGAAACATTTGAAACAATTTTTTTACCATATTTTTTAAACATATTTCTGAAACATTACATCTTTTTGCGTTTTTAAACAACAAAATGTAACGACTTTATCTAAGCATGTTTTAGCTTAACCTTTTTTAAATACATTTGAACATCTTAATCTGTGTAAACTGCCAGTTTACAGATTCATTCAGGGTCCCCGACTCTGAATTTTCTGAGTCGAATCAGATCTGCCTTTTCAGTCCAGAGATTCGACTATTCGGCGGGGTTTGTTTACCGGCGTTGCTATGGTGACCTCAATTATTATAACCAACTGAAAACGACGCCGGTTTGAAACTAAAACTGTGATTCTGAAAAAAGTATAAATGCTATCAAAATTCCGTTTAGATAGTATTGAAGATACAAGTGTGTAGATTTGTTTAATGGTTTGAACGATTGTAAACGGTTGAAAAAGGAATGAGTTACGATTAGTGCTTAATTTGTCAAGTGGGAGCTCCCGGAGCGCTGAGGACGAGTAGAAAAAAAGTGGCGGGGGGGGGGGGGGCGGATGCTCTGGTGGGCGCTTTCGAACAACCCACACAAAATCCCATGTTCAATGCTGTAGGCTTATTTAGTCAACATCGCAAGAAATTAGCCTACTAAAGCCTCGTG
Source organism: Gadus chalcogrammus (assembly GCF_026213295.1). Lineage (NCBI taxonomy): Eukaryota > Metazoa > Chordata > Actinopteri > Gadiformes > Gadidae > Gadus > Gadus chalcogrammus. The sequence goes on along the minus strand of NC_079434.1, from coordinate 3,690,204 downwards.
AATGGGGATGTACCCAGAAAAAATAGTAAACATATGTTAGGTTGGAGAGACACACAGCCACACGTTATAAAGTTTACCGTTGTTTACTAACAGTTGAGGAATAATGTCATGCACTCGCAGGTGCGTCATTGAGTCATTGTATTCTCAACACAACAAAATACACCAAGTCCTTGAAAATGGATCTCCGTCGCATCAAAAGATGAAAACAAATAGATAGGCTACCTCATAGATTATAGTAGGCCTAGTTAGAACAACAATCTGGCATGACAACTTGGCCACGTTAACAAATAGATACATATTATTAACCAGAAAAATACCAGAATACCACAAAAACCATAATAATAATAAAGTTAATTTTGGCCTTCTTGCCCCTCTTCTCCGCAGCCACTTTCGCTAACTCCTCGCAGATTTATCACACATCACTCAACCGACTCGCGTCACTCCAAGTCCAACCTCTCTTGCTGCACATCTGAACAAAACACACACATGCACACAGTATTACACTCACTCACTCACTCACTCACTCACTCACTCACTCACTCACTCACTCACTCACTCACTAACGAACGATCCAGCTGGCGGAGCGCGCGTCAGAGCTTCCGGAGCGCGCTCCCCCTTGCTCCCCCTCAAATTAAGCACTGGTTACGATGTCTAGAAGTAGGTGTATCAGAATGGGCTGACGTCTTCAATGAAAACAGCTGAAAACGAAGCAGTATGAAACTAAAACTGTGATTCTGAAGACATTTTAAATGATATCGAAGTTCTGTTTCGATATTATTGAAGATACAAGTGTGTAGATTTGTTAAATGGTTTGCACGAAGATAAACGGTTGAAAATTGATTTAGTTATTATGTTACTTCTACAGTTGAAGTACGACTGATGATTTGAATCATCGTCTTTCAGGGTTTTCTTCGGGTTTATTTTTTTCTCACGTCGCGCCCCCCCTGAAGAACTCTGGCGCACCCCAGGGGGGGCGCGCCCCACAGTTTGAAAACCACTGCCTTATATTGTACAAAATGACTAATTGGCCAATATGTGTTGTACGTTTGTTTTTTGTTTCTCAATTTCCTGAAGGTTATTATTCACAGTTCTGAATGAATTATCGCTTTAACAAAATATCCTTTATCCGTTCACATTAGTCTTTCAAAATACAACATTCAACTGATGCTGAAAACCTCCTTGTTTTGCCGTGGGGACAACAAAGTATTTTGTTCAAGGTGAAATGATTGGACCCATTGTGTGCCAAAGATTCTACGTATTCATATAACTTCCCATGAGAATGTGCGCTGGACTTTTACTGACTAAAAAAGTATGTCTGTGTGCAAGAGAAAAAAAGTCCCAAAAAGCACTTCGAGAGTGTCAGTACCTTTCACTGAAGGGACTTTGACGTTCTGCTTTGATTCCAGCAACACAAGCACTTGTTTAAGTGGCGCACTGGGGCTGAACTCTGGATCGCCCCTTCGAGGGCCTGTTTGTTGTTCTACCAACCTCTCTGGTCAATTTTGTAAATATTTTTCTGTCTCCCTTCCACAATCCTAATAGCAACCAAAATAATAGAAAGACAACACACAAGTCGGTGAATCAGCGGCAGATCATTTCATTCATCTCTCTGCAGTCTCCACCCACCATATCTATTCAGGGCTTTCTGGAAGCTCACTACTGTGGCTCCGCAGCCAAAAGCAACAGCCGCTAATTAATAGTAATTACCCACAATGGCAGCCGAACACACTCTACCGCAAGCAGCCATGCGCCGCTGTTGATCCAGACAAATTGAGCGGACCGAACTCAACACGCTCTTTAAGTGGGTTAACTGAGGGAAGCCATTACATTGAAATCCAGTGCACAGGTGTTTCGGGTAATCACGCCAGTTGGGTAAAACACAAATGTTTCTTCTTTCCCAGCCTGTTATTTAAGCTTTTGAGGATGACGTTATATATGAAGGATGGCCAGAGGGGGCACGGTCTAACAATTGCTATGTACTGGATGTTTTTAGCAGTGTTGGTTGTTACACACAGTCGAGGTGCTTCCACACTCCTTTACTGGGCTCCTTCAGACAGGGATGCATGGGGATGATTTGGAAACTGGCACATTGTAGAGTTTGTAGGACAATGGTACATGAAGCAGGTGATCCATGCAATCTCCTTGAGTGATCGCTGGCCCCACCCAGCCCCAGAGTCCAACCAGTCTGAATCGGGCCAGGGGAGGCTGCTTTAACCAGCCATCATCCGCACACACTCCACAATGAGACCCTAACCCTAAAAACAAAGAGGCTTTGCCTTGTGTCCATGTGACAATGAACACTTTTTGGCCAGAAAATGGAGGCTATTAAAACCGTCCTCCAGGGTGGAATTGCATACTTACTTCGTTATGATGTGGATACGCAATGAGGCCTGATAAACAGCACAGAAACACAGTGGCCCTGACTAGAGTGACCTTTGGGACCGCCCCATGGTCACTTTGGACCTAAGGACCATAATGCACCTCCCATGATCTTCACTGTACCGTAAAACTGTGATTGATTATCAAATGAGCCCATGTGGTCAAGCACGCAAAGATACACTCACACAAGTGCACACACACACACACACACACACACACAGTCCCTCAAACAAATGAAGCTATATGTGCCTGCATGCATAGAATCATCTCAACACACACACACACAGAAATACACAACCACATACACACACACCGGAAGCAATTAGCAGCTCATGGTTGGTAAAGCGTGAGCTGCTAATTGCTTCCCGAGGACAAGCTCTTCTTCTTCTTCTTGTGGTTCAGCCGTGGTGCCGGGTCGTCTTTATGGGACGATCCCTACGGAGCTCCCGACCGCCCTCCACCCCCAACTCTCTTCAGTCCGCTCCCCTGCGACACACACACACACACACACTCACACACACACGTCTTCTCTCCGAGGGGAACTGAGGGAGTGGAATCCTTTTACACACAGTGGCCATAGGTTCCATGGCAGGCGACAGTGACTCTTACATTGTGCATGCATTATTTATTCAGACCGTCTCACATCCAGTCACGTACCACGCTAAACGGAGGCGCTCACGAGCATAATGATGGGCCCGTTTTGAAGCGTTTATTTGTGTATGTTTCATGACGCAATATAATATCGTTAAGCTTAGAAGAGAATAAATAAAAGGATCAGCTTTGTTCGATAATTAAATTAATAAGTTTACATAAATAATGAAGTCAACATTTCAACATTCAACATTTCATGGAAAATTCTCATTAATTCCAAGTATGATGAACTGCATGTAACATCATCTTGACAATGACGGTATTAATAATGTTTTCTGATAGCAGTCCCTCTCACATGTCTGTCCCCGCTGGTTGAGCCGCGTCGGTCTCTGGGGCAGCTGTCTGGGCCAATCCGGGCAGGGCTTCAGTCTATTGAATCATTCCCATTACTAATGGATGGAGTTGGACATGCTATCCAAGCACGAGTCAATCAAGAGGTCTTTACTCTCTCTGACATGCCAAGCCGGCTCAATACAATCGACAGGCTGGGCCTCAGTGATACTGCTCTCTGCTACACGACTGGCCCTCACCCCAGCAACACTAAATTCACGAAACTGTGTGTGTGAGCAGGCATCAGTGTGAATGTGCACATGTGTGTGTCTGTGAGTGTGTGTTAATGTATGTGGTGTGTTCTAGTCATTTCATCAAATGTATTGATGGGGAGGAGTCATTTAAAGCGTATTAGATGACCCCCGCCCCCAAACCAGGATCCAGGAGGCATGATCCAATGGGGTTGGCAGTTGCTCTGCAGACAGACTAAAAGTTTGTCTGTGCTTACTTTGTATGTGTGTGTGTGTGTGTGTGTGTGTGAGAGTCTCTTGTTTGTTTGCAACTTTTAGGTCCTATATACAGTACGGTTGCTGAATCGGCTTGACTCTTCCTGCTTCATTATTAACATCTGTGTATTTCTTCACAACCCCCACGACCACTCACTCGGACACGTCCAGTTAAGGCCAACAACTTTTCAGCCTCCAACTTTCTTCGCTACATAAAAACAAGTATTGTACAATAAAAAATCCAATAGCCTGCTAAAAAAACATCCCAGGTGCATCGTTAAAACCACCAGTAGGACCCCAGAGTGAACCCAAAGGGATAGCAGAATACTGGCCAGCAAAAAAGGAGAGAAATGATAGTGTGTGTGTGGGTTTGTGGGGTGATATGAATGCAAGGATGCATTGTTGTGGTTCCCAGTGTGGTGTTGAGACCCACAGTTTTCAGATTGAACCCAGTGAACAGGAGGATGGGGAGGGTTGACTTAAGATGAGTTAGAATGGCCAGAATGGCCCGCTTTGGTCTGCATCTGTGTGGCCCCAGCCCAAACACATGCCCAAACACTGGCAGTGAGCTATGAGTAAACACCTGGTCACATGGCAGATACTCTGCCAAGACCATCGTCCTCACCTTGATCAATGTGACTATCATAATCATCATCACACCGTCATTATGGTCTAATGAATTTCATGCAGGGTTCTTGACTTTGTATTTATTCAAAAAATCGTCCTATGATTGTTATTCATCGTGCATCATTTTCAGCCCCATTGAATGCTAACTGTTCTTTGTGTCAGTCGACTGAACAATTCCATTATCAAGCACTTATTTAAATTTTTTTAATAAAATATCTGTTCGGAAAGTCTGGCTTGGAGTTTTATCACAACACCGGAAACTTTCCAAGTATTTGTGTGTGTATGTGTGTGTGTGTGTGTGTGTGTGTGTGTGTGTGTGTGTGTGTGTGTGTGTGTGTGTGTGTGTGTGTGTGTGTGTGTGTGTGTGTGAGTGGCTGTCACTGTGGCTAGTTTGCATAGTCTTGTTGGTGGTAACACCATATGGCGTGTTCCATTCCAACAGTCAAGGTGTAGCTTTACTATTGTTTAATCTATGCTGACATATCTGGCACAGATTGTGTGTTTGTGTGTTTGTGTGTTTGTTTGGGATGGGGGTATAAGAAGTTCATGTTTTTTTTAGCTCTGCTGATAATCAAACTAGAATGGAACATATAATGTTGGTATTTTATGGACGTATTTAGTCTTCCTTAGATGTTATTTAAGATTAAGAGTTATCACATGAGCATCATTTTTACCAGCTAATTTCAATTGTTTTAAACTGCTCACACCCCATGTGAATCACTATCCTTTTCTGGCTGAATGAAATGATTGACCTATTATTGGCATGCAACAGCCACATACCTTTTGTTTCTCTGAGAATTTGATTTATTGATTGCCGTTGGAGCGTAAAGAAGAAATTAAACAAATATGTCCAAACATTTTTCTGAACTATCTTGGTTACGCTAGCTTTATTGCTTCATCACTAGACGTTGTTTCTGAAATCTTGGAATGACAAAAAAAGCATTTGAACAACTACGGCAGTTTCAAGTGTCTCTAATGATCTAATTAGTGACTTTATGTAACGTATTATTTACAAACTAATTATAATATTTTATAATTAACAAAATGAATGAGGCTAAAATAATACGTTTGTTGGAAAGCTTAAACTGTTGAAGTTATCAAGTTGTTGAGTCTAGAGTTTACTATTGATGTGATATTGTTATCTTCCCCACTGAGGGGGTATTAAGAGGATGCCACAGTGCAGGTTGGAGTGCTGGAGTTTCAAAGTAGAAGCGCGATCCTTCCAGGTGATGCGATAAGCTTTAGATAGGTGTCCTTCTATCCGGAGCACAGCTTCTATCTTTTTAAACCACCTCTTCTCTTTCCCATGCTCCCTACTGCTCTTACATACAAATGGCCTGGATGAAAGTGGGATAGATTCCCTCTTGCTCTTTGTTTCCCCCTCCCCCCCACGCCCCCACCATTCCAAAGACGCTTCCACTAAGACTCAGTGTTCTCCCTCAAAGCCATCGCTATCCAGCTTGCTTCTCCTTACCAGACAGATGGCACATGGTTTGTTTACCTGCACACCCGCAACCAAAAGTTACCCTTGAAGTCGGAATGTACTTGGGGAAGTCTCAAGGAGAAATGAAAATAAAAGTTACATGGAAGAAATACAGAAGTCAAGGAATAGAAACTTGACTTCATACTCTGTGTATATAAAAGATTGAACAAGAAAACAAATTATACAGTACAGGCGACACACTGCATTTCTTTTCTTTAGCTTCAACATGTAAAGATGAGTCTTCTTATTTAATTTCGCATTAACTGGATGATTTAAAATTGATGAATGCCAAATCAAACAAAACTGCAAAGAACGTAAAAATCGAAACATTTGGCCTCAAAACATTCTTTAGAAACCCATGGTGGATGTCACTGTAGCTGCTTCTTTTTAATGCACTTGTCTATGATTGCATATGTCTTGGCTTTGTGTGTATAGTAAAATGAGAGTCATCATTAAGCATGAAGAAGAGCAGTCTGTCCCCCGGGCACTCTTCCATCCCCAGGACCAAGACAAATTCATTCCACTGCAAAGGAGGAAACGTTAACACACCTGGGTTGATTGAATCTCGCTCATTGTCTTGTTTGAGCGCTCCAGAGCTGAGAACGCACTTTTTGATTTTCTTTGAATTGATTTGCTCCTCGCCGGGCTCGGCTGTTATTAGCAGACACGGACACCATCATTGGATTTATGCCTGGAGACTTGTCACTGAGGATGGATCAAGCATGACCTGTCACTCTGCACACCACACACACTCAAACAGGGCCCTGTACCTGTGTGTGGGGGAGGGGTGTCTGTGTGTACGTGGGTGTGTTTGTCTGTGGGTGGGTGTAAGTGTCTGTGTGCAGTGTTCATGCCTGTGCGTCTGTGTGTACGTGTGTGTGTGTGTGTGTGTGTGTTTGTCTGTTCGTGGGTGTATGTTTCTGTGTGTCTGTTTGTACATGTGTGTGTGTGTGTGTGTGTGTGTGTGTGTGTGTGTGTGTGTGTGTGTGTGTGTGTGTGTGTGTGTGTGTTTGTCTGTTTGTGTGTATATGTGTCTGTGTGTACATGCCCGTGTGTCTGTGTGCACATGCAGGTGTATGTTTGTCTGTGTGTGGGTGTATGTGTGTGTGTGTAGTGTACATGCCTGTTTGTGTGAGCGTATGCGTGTGTCTGTTTCCCTGTGTGTGGGTGGATGTGTCAGTGTGTACATGCCTGTGTGTCTTTTTCTGTGTCTGTGAGTGTGTATGTGTGTGTGTGTGTGTGTGTACGGGGGTGTCTGTGTGTACATGCGTATGTGTGTTTGTCTGTTTGCGGGTGGATGTGTCAGTGTGTACATGCCTGTGTGTCTGTGTCTGTGTCTGTGAGTGTGTATGTGTGTGTGCTGGTTCCTGTTAGCGGTGCTTGTGTAAAAGGAGTGCTGGGTATCCATTCGTGGGTCGGCCCGTTCTGTAATCCCAACCTGAGGCCATATCGATAGCCATTTATTCACTCTAGATTTCAAAATCCTCTGCTCAAACCGCAACTGCTCCAATTCATCAGTGCATGCAAATGCACACACACACACACACACACACACACACACACACACACACACACACACACACACACACACACACACACACACACACACACACACACACGCACACAC
>NC_079434.1:3645161-3680161 GCF_026213295.1 Gadus chalcogrammus | reverse complement strand
GGGCTGAGTCACTGCATTTGTTTGCTATGTCGCACCGGAATTGACCAGATTGCTCTGAAGAGAATACAGTTTCAAAGAAAGATTTAAAAGTTTTGATTCTAAGCCAGACCATCTGGTGTGCAGAGTGAGTTGGGGAAGGAGTGAGGTAGAGTGAGGTAGAGAATGAGAGAGGTAGAGAAAGAGTTAGGTAAAGTTAGGTAGAGTGAGGTAGAGAAAGAGAGATGTAGGGACAGAGAGAGTTAGCGGGAGGTAGAGACAGAGAGAGGTAGAGACAGGTAGAGACAGGGAGAGGTAGAGATAGGGAGAGGTAGACAGAGGCAGACTGATTTGTGGTGTCTGAGTTGCAGCCGAAAGTCAGACACTGGCCAATTGATCCCAGCGGGGGACCCGCTGGCCTGCTAAAGGAAATCTTCTAACCGGTGTGTAAAAATGAGATGAAAAGACAGGAAACAGAGTGTGTTCAGAATACACGTGTGCTCCTGGTGGCCGTCGGGTCGACCACATTGAGCCTGGTAATCATATGTCTTTAGTAAGGGAAGAATACAACAAACAACTAAACAAAGGAAGTCCAGCTTGTATCATATGAGGAACTGAATTTTTTCCATCAGAATGAAAATAAAAAACACCCTCATTATGTTCCCACAATGAAATACAATACAATACAAACAATAGCAGAACATATTTCAAAATCCAAACAGATTTTAAAATCATAATTTAAATTTCAATACTTGAAAGATGAGAGGCTCAGTAAAATATCCCTGAAACACATTGGCTTATCAAAGTTATCAAAGCACCAGACATAAATATGCTTTGTCAAACTGACATTCACCTAGTTATATGAACAGCTTTATGGCAGCTTTGGAACTATTCTCTAATTAATATAATAAAATCTATACTCCCGCCCCTTTCCAAGGCCGCAGCCCTCCCCTTCCCAAGGTCCCTTCCCAAGGTGCCAATCTCGCAAAAAGCTGGGAGATTTCCCACTTTGCAACTCGTACGAGTGGTGTACGAGGCATCTGGAACACACCATTACCCTTGTATTTAAATTCAGCCCATCAGAAGGAGACGTATAGGGAAAAACTGTGAGTCCCTGAGATTTTGGTGTGTCGGTGAAACTGAAGATGAAATGGGCTTAAGGGCTTAGGAGTGCAAGGGGTGTCTATTATAAAGTCTATTACCTCACCTCAATAATTTACACTGAGCCAAGTCATCCAATAACAAAGGAGCGATGCTGAGATGATTGGATAACATTTGCAGAGGGCAACATAACCATCCCCAATGATGAGACCACAATAGCCATTCCATGGAGAAATAACACATACACACACACACACACACACACACACACACACACACACACACACACACACACACACACACACACACACACACACACACAGACAAAACCATACACACATGCATACACACACACACACACACACACACACACACAAACACACACACACACACACACACACACACACACACACACACACACACACACACACACACACACACACACACACACACACAGACAAAACCACACAGGCATGCATACACCCACACACACCCACACACACACACACACCCACACACACACACACACACACACACACACACACACACACACACACACACACACACACACACACACACACACACACACACACACACACACACACACACACACACACACACACACACACACCGCAGAGACTAAGGAGGGGTGACAAGTGGAATGACTTATTCAAGTTGGGAAGTGGGCAGGAAGAAACATGGCATTAGCACAAATGGATTATCTGTCCACTAGCGGCTGGCCTTAAGAGCAAGTCAGACACAAGGGGGGAGGAGTCAAAGAGATATAAAAAAAGGAAAGAGCAGATTGACTCATTGTTTGGCTCTCCCTCTCGAGGTTATCCGATAGAAACATCACTCACCAAATTGCTGATCTGTGGCGGAAACAACTGTATGCAAAGGCACCATCCACTGTGCTTCACGGCAATTAGGCCGAGACTGCCGCACTCGCAGACGCAGTGCTCGTCACAACCCAATACGGCTTGGTAAACCAAAACAAAATAAAGCTGCACTTTTTCTAATTTTACCGTTGTGTTATGGAGCTAACAGGATAGAATCAACTATATAGGAGAAGTGCTGAATAAAGTACTGATACAAAAATTAAGCTATTCACATTGACCAAGTGAAACTATGTCAGCAGCGCATGGTGAGAAGAAACAGGACTAGGTGTGAGCAAGTTTGCAATGTAATGTAGAAAAAAGGGAAAGGGCGTCAGTGCATATCATTAATATACATGTTCCCTCAAAACAGTGAAGATTTATGCATTTTAAAGCTTTTGCAGCACGTTGAAGAAAAACAGAGTACACAGAAGTAGTACAAACAATGATCATTACATACTATTTAGATTGCGTTCAAAGATAATTTATCAATGCTTCTCTTTCTTGGCAATGAACCGTAATTTTCTTAACTTTATATTACAGTAGTTTCATCCATACAGTTTCAGCAGGGTTTCTCATTAAAACCATCATCTTAATTTGTCCAAACTAGGAAAGAGGTCGACCGATAGTGTTTTTTAACGATAGTTTGGAGCAGGAAAAAAGCAGATGGGTAAAAAACATTTGACACTGTCGGAAATGAAGGAAATGTCAAACTGAACATCTGAGTCAAAATAATTATTATCTAAATAAATAAACACAAATGACTAATAAATACTTTTATCACAAAGTTGACGTGGGTCATAACCACAGGAATGAAAGGCCTTGCTAGAACTCTCAGCCCAAATTATTATTTTTTAATCTCATGGTGTTCAGATTCCAGCTGAAACAGCGGGTTCACTTGCTCTTTACAAACTGAATTACCCCGTGATTACCGTGAAATCCATCTGAGTTTGTGAAGTGCTTTTCTTCGGCAGAAACATATGCTGCCTTCGCATACGCCGTTTTTAATGAAACAGCTTTTTTGTCACACCTGAAGTGTGATTTCATCTTTGTAACGGATTACATCTTTGTAACAGAACATAGATTGAACGTCGATTTGGCGGATTACACGTGACCAGTGGAGGCGCCGCAGCCATCGGTCACTATCGGAGCCGAGTTCCGATACGAAATCATAGTTTGTAAAACGTCATATCTGCGACGATTGTTCTGCTAACCCTAAGCCTATTATGATACCTCTACTGGAAAACCAGGGAAACCTTATCAGGCCTTAATGCTGGGGCTGTCAAGTTCTGGTCGGTTGGTCTATTGGTAGATCGATATGCAGTTGTTCGACCAAATACTCATTGGTCGGAAAATCGCTGGTGTTAAGTTTCCTAAGGAAAAAACACTCCTGAATCCATTCTTTGTCGGAGACAGAGGGAGATATGCAGACTGTTATATTCTGTTAAAAATAACATTTAGTATGATTTACAATTATACTGAGGGCTAAGTAGCTTCATTTCTAAAAAGTATATGGTTTAATAGACTATAATACTTGTTAGACAGGAGGTCAAATGGAGCAGAGTCGTTATTCCGCTCTAAACAAATTGAAACCATAGAAGTCGTTGGTAGGATTTGGTTAAAGACGACGGTAAAAAATAGTAAATTAATTAAAAGTGAAAATTAAGTAAAAGTATTTAGGTATATCATCTAAAATCGTAAGGCTTCTGCTTTTAGTTTTTTCATGTTCATGTCTGTGATCCTCTGTCAACTTTCGTGTTTAACACTTGAAAGACGAATCACAGCACTATCCATTGGGACCCATTATATTAAACACCGAAAAGAAAACTCAAATCAAATCTTCCAATGTGTGTTGTACTAGGCAATGCTGCCCAACATGTTGTGGCTCATCCTGTCCGAACCGCTTTATATATAAAGCTCTGCTGTAACCGAATCAGACTCGGACCAGCAGTGGATCTGAAACCCACCGGCCGTCTCCAAGCAGCACTCACGTGATATTTAGGCTAGCAGGTAGAGTACAAGGCACTGTGGCTGATTGAAGTTATTCTAGAGTCTTTATGTAGCATCTATTCCCCATTCACCAATCACTTGTTTGTATATTTGGTTGACCAAGATTTGCCTACAGCCCTTCTTAATTCGGCATCAAAGTTTTTTGTTGCTGAGTGGTGATATTTGCCACGTGTCATTTTGGCTAAACGCTGAACGCACAGCTTTCCGTGAGGGCCCAAAGGTGCTTTGGTGACGACTAACAACTAATCTGCTGCTTCAGGTAAACAACCTCACTGCCCTTCCTCGACCACTGTAGCAGAAGCGTGTGTGTGTGTGTGTGTGTGTGTGTGTGTGTGTGTGTGTGTGTGTGTGTGTGTGTGTGTGTGTGTGTGTGTGTGTGTGTGTGTGTGTGTGTGGTTGCGTGAGTGTATGAGTGTATGGGTATGAGAGTGTATGTGTGTGAACCCTCAAGGTAGTTTCTGACCTTCCCTGATAGTTCCCTGAGGCAGATTTCTGCTCCTGTAAATTTAATTACTCCTCCCGTGGGCACAAAACAAAAAAATAAATAAAATACTAAATTGTTCTTCCATATTAATTCATCCGATGGCTGAAGGCAAATAAGGTGTGAACGAGTAGCACGTTTCATTTATGGTACAGAGTTGACACATACTATTTCAAAATATTGAGGACAGAGAACAAAATATTACCAGTGTTCACAGGTATGACAAAACATCTACCACCTGATTGGATGCAAATGAAAACTACCCGGCTGAAGAATGTAGGAAAAAAAATGAGGAAAAAAAATGAACAAATATGTTGTGAAAAACTATCAATTTAGTGGAAGTAATTTATAATGTATAACACACCTATTGCACAATGCCATATTGCTTATCAAAACCATGCGCATGGAGCACACTGACGAACGCAAGCGTACACACACTCTCACACACTCTCACTGTCTCTCTCTTTCTCTCTCTCTCTCTCACACTCAAACACACAGACCTTTCCCAGTACTCTTCCCAATTGTATAGGCGGTCTGATTCTGATCTCTGGCAGCATCTGTCTCTGTATATACAGAGACAGACAGTGAGCATTCCATGCAGAGATATCTGCTGAGCAGCTGGGTAAGGTGTCTTGGCTTATTCTTGTGGTGGTGGTGTTGGTGAGTGGTGAGCATGACGCCTTCCTTGTTTATCCCCAGAGTCCTGGAAGGGGAAGAGGACAGAGGTTGTGTCTCTCCATTTATAATTCAGGAGAGGGACTCAGTGCCCCATCAGAGGCACAGGCTCCTCTGGGCAGCGGAGATGGAGACACCGAGTGGGAATCAGAGAAGCAAATGGAGAGTGCGGAGAGGGGGAGAGAGAGTGAGATGGAGTTAGATAGAGATAGAGAAGCGCTTTTTTTTTTTCGAATCCTGAAACTGCTATCGCTGGCTTTAATTACACAGTATTGATCACTACAGTGGAAGGGAAAGAGAAGGAGGGGTAGAGGAGAGAAAATAGAGAGAGAAAGGAACAAATACATGGAGAGAGACAGAGAGAGGGCAGAACTGAAGGCCAGGGTTACTGTAAAGCATGTAAAGGAGAGACAGGGGGACCCATTATGCCAGGCAGGCAGCAGATAATTGGAAAAGCCTCACAACTCTCTCGCTTAGTTTTCCACTTTCTCTCATCCTGCGACACATTTAGCACTGCTGACACAATAAAATGGCAAGGGCGACAAATTCACTTTGAGTCGCTGGGCATTGTGCATTATTCAACCCCCTTCGCGTAGCTTCATGCTCGGTTGGATTTTTAATTCCTAACATCGATCCCTTCTCCCTCTGGTGCCTTTGGGTTCGAGCCCCTCGTCCTAATCAGGCAGTAATAGATTGGCTACGCATGACACACCCACTCTAGGCTTGGCCACAGCTACACCGCATGTTGAAATGAGAGAAGAAGAAGAAAAAGGGTCTACTCCTGCAAAAACCGTACAATCTTCTTCCTCCTCCAATCCCACTCTGTTGATTCCTGCGCTGACCTACTTCTGGCGTCGACTTTGTTTCGGGCTTTTTGTTTTTCACAACGTCTTGAATATGAACGGCCAAATCTGAGAGCTCTTGTAGGCCCCCCTAAACCCCCTCATCACCACCTCCATTCTCTATCCCCCCCCCCCCCCCCCCCCCCATTCATTCATGCAATCCGGAACCAAGTGCATAGAAACATGTCACATTCAGCAACACTCCCAGAGCAGGGACGGCCCTGCCTGTGTCAAGGATGAAGTGGGGAGAGTTAAGAAGCTTACGTTTCTTCGAGACAAACCCAACTCAAAAGGAGAGACAAGGCAGGCCTGTGCTGTGATTGGCTACGGATGAGGGACAGCGCGGCCGAGAGGAGATAGAAGAATAGCGGGCCCTCAGCGTGTACCTCATTATGAACTGAACTGTACGTTACCTTTGGTAAACAGTGTAAGCTATCCTCCAGTCGGGGACGCCAGGGTGAGACACAACCAGTGGCACAGACACAGAGCCATGTATGGGCCGTTTGGAGGTGGGAGCTGGGCTATAGCGGACAGAAGCTGTTCCGGACCCCAAGCCCCAGCCACCCTTTAACAGGATGGATGGCCCATGGACGCCTTGGTCAGCTCATGCAGTCTTTTGTCAGCTCCCTCTGTGGTTGAATAAGATGATGTTGATATCTACCAGATATTCCACAATGATTTATCGTGTGTATGATTATATGTTATGTGCCTGAGAGGATCTTAAACATATAAAAAAATGTATACATGTAATTGCAGTAAAGCATTATTATGAAGGAATGGGGTTGAAAAAAAACAATTATAGTTACCTAATTATTGGGTTATTAAGCACAAACAAACATTTTGTGCAAATATATGAAAGACACTTTGTTGATACTTTGTCTAAATATTTGACTTCTTTTTTGCATTCTTTACATTCTCCTGGGCCGCCGTACAGGGCCGCCGTACATTAAACACTAATTAGAATCCGCACTGACCCAACAGCTGATCCTCTACCTTTAAAGTCGTCCATGGGCCAACAGACATCTGAGTGATTTGATGTCCTTAAACTGAGTGCTTCAGCAAGCCCTGAGCCACTCCACTTCATTAAAGTCATCTCGACAACTGTTGACCTCTGCACTTTGGGATAAACGGCCTGCCTAATTAAAAAGAGCGGTAAAGATGCATGTGTGTCATTTTGTCATCGGGTATCTACAATTGTTCTCTGAGACCTAAGAACGCGTTTTTCCACCCAAGGAGATTCAGGAGATTCCTACATTAAAACGACGTGTGAGGAACTTTTTAAAGGCACTTACCGGCCCTGGACTTTGATGTCGGATATGGCGTAGAAATATCTGGACAGGTTGTTCTCGTCCACCATGGTGGCGCCGGTGGCGGGCCGCAGCAGGCGTACCCTCAGGTCGGTGATGGTGAAGAAGTCCCTCAGGTTCTTCGTGGTGTCCAGCTGGCCGTACAGCGACGCCATGTTGTGGAGGCGGGGCCCGGCGAACAGCGCGAAGCGGTCCTTGATCTCGAAGCGCACCGTCTTGTCGTTCTTCCACACGTAGCCGCGGGAGTAGTCCTCGGTGCAGATGATGTCCAGCAGCGTGTGCTGGGTGAGGTCCTGCACCGTCTTGGGCTCCATGGTGAAGGCGTCGAGGCAGTCGGTGGCGTAGAACTGGTAGGGCGTCCAGGTGCGGCCGTAGTCCAGAGACTTCTCCAGCACCATCTGCTCGGGCCGGCCCGACTCGAAGGTGAGGATGATGTCCTCGGTCAGCTCGATGGTCTTGTTCCAGGACAGCGTGATGTTGACCAGCAGCGGCTTGGGGTGCTTCTTCCAGGACGAGGACTGCCAGAAGGTGGTGGGGTTGCGACCCTCAAAGTCAAACATCAGCCCCGGAGGATGGGCCAGTTCCTCTGTGGTCGCGTCGCACTCGTTGTTACACATGTATGGGTTCTCCTAAGGACAGACAGGAAATAAATAGGAATCAATTAAGAATTATGTATAGCATCACATAATGACAATCAAAAAGCTACTCCACAAACCATCTGTTGGAATATGCATATTTTATGGATTTGGAGGTGCATGAATCCAAACAACCTGCCATGCTCATCTATACTGGAAACGGCAAGTCTGCTGCACGTATGTGTAATGGCCAGCAGGATTGAGAGGGAGGCTGAGGACCTCTTAAGACTCATCATGATATGCATAAACTGAAGGTCATTCTGGCACTGGGTGAATAATTAAGTAGCTGTATGGTCGGAGTTACGGCACTAAGCAATGTATCTCAATGCCGATGGAGACCGGTTCTCCTTGATTGCTCCGTAGACTGGTACACTTTCCTTGGTTGCCCCATTTATGTTTTTTTTGCATTATTCTGCAGATTGTAGGGTTCCTTGTTCTTCATGAAGTGAAAGTCACGCCCCTGAACGCTGATTGGTCTTATCGTTTCTCTTTTGGAAAAGGCATTCAATGGCACCAAGAACCATAATGTTAACTGAGAGAATGGTCTCACGAGGCTATTGTATGTGTGTGTTATGGAAAATTAGTGACATTAACTGTGAAGTGCTTTTATTGTCCGTAACGGCTAGAAAAGGGCTAACGTTAAAACGCTCCATTAGCATCGAAGAAATCCGCTCCACCGCAGTAAAGTTCACATGCAACAGTTTTTTTTATTCTTCTGCTAAAGTGGAAAAGTAATTTTTAAAAGGTTCTTGTCCCCCGCAGCCCAAAGCACAGGGCTGTTTTGTTAAAAATGATTAGCAGGTGCTGTTCACCCCCGGCTCTCTGGGGACCTCATCCTGCTCCCAGGAGCGCCTTTCAAGTGCTACAAGCTCCAATCTATCAGGACAAGATAATCCGCAACTTGATTAGATAGATGTCACCCTGTGTGTGTGTGTGTGTGTGTGTGTGTGTGTGTGTGTGTGTGTGTGTGTGTGTGTGTGTGTGTGTGTGTGTGTGTGTGTGTGTGTGTGTGTGTGTGTGTGTGTGTGTGTGTGTGTGTGTGTGTGTGTGTGTGAGAGTGTGAAAGGGTTTGCGTGTCTCTGCATGCCTGGGTTTTTGTTTTGGAGAAAGGCAGGGCAGAACTGTATATGTAACATAAAAGTGATGGCAGACAAGAGATTGAGAAAGTCGGAGTAAAACATATATTTTTTTTAAAGTCATTAGTACAAAAAAAACTGTCTGGTGCTAATAGAGTTCTGTGTTTTATTTTCTTTTTCTGTTTCATCCTCCAAAGCAATGTGGCAACAAAATCAGAGCCTCTGTCAAGCTGTGTGACTATGAGCACACCATTTATTCATCTGCCTAGGCTAGAGTGTCAGCACGGGACTGTATTGCTACCAGCAAAATAGAGTGACAAAGTGGGCTGGCACTTGGCTGGACCGACTGGCAGCGGAGGTCTCCACCTGGGGTTCAGGGGCCCTATTGTGGCATGGGCTTAGCTCGCCATTAGCAGGACAGCATCTGGTGCATTCATGTGGCTGGAGACAGATGTGTGGATGGCTATTCCTGGTGGTTATATTGTACCCAGTAGATGGGAAGGCGATAAAATATTAATTTGACTGGAAACATGGAGGGCAGACTGCAGTGTATAGATAACGCCTGATTTGGAAAGTGTTCATTTTTTTGTCTAGTTTTTTTACATTGGAGGACTCTGTCTCGGAAGTGTGATAGACATAATATGTGGTCCTTCACTTCTGATTTTGTTGTTCATAAAATCTGTGCTTTACACACACACACACACACACACACACACACACACACACACACACACACACACACACACACACACACACACACACACACACACACACACACACACACACACACACACAGACAGACAGACACACACACACACACACACACACACACACACACACACACACACACACACACACACACACACACACACACACACACACACACACACACACACACACACACACACACACACACACACACACACACTTCCTGTGCTAGCAGTGTGTCTTGGTTATCAGACAAAGATGTATCCTGATTGATCCCTCCGGCCAGCCAGCAAAAACAGCTCTTTTTTTTTGGAAGTCAAAGTTGGCCTGAAGGTTGGTGATACAACCCCTCTCACACACACACACACACACACACACACACACATATATTCACACAGACACACACAAAAAGACACACATAGACAGACACACACAAAAACACACGCACACACTGACATACTGGAACACACACACGACACACCCATAAACACTTCGACAAAATGCAGGTTCAAATTCTTTCCTTAACATCTTCTCCTATGCTTGCCAAATCACATACCATATTCATGAGGATCATTAATAAGTCTTGCCAGTCAGAAAGATTTTTTGATTTGCATTGTCTGCAAATCAAAACTCCTTTAGTCTGGTTTACTCTCTGTCTCTGTTAGCCAATTAATGGATACAAAATGAGCAGTTACGCCTCACCCTCACTGCTCCTGACTAGCTGGCTGTTGCCCTGCGTGGTTGACTCTGCTGTTGGCATGTGAATGTGGCTTTGGATAAAAGCGACGGCTAAATCCACTCAATGTAAATGTAAATGTAGGACGGGCCGTCAAATAAAACAACCAGACCCCTACCCACACAAAAATAAATACACAAGGTATTTTGAAGTATTTTGAAACATGGTAGAGTACTGCGATAATGTGTGTGTCCAGTTATCGAATGGGTAATAATGAGAACATCGTTCTTATATTCAGGGCAATGTTCCCATTATAGACATAGTTGTATATCTGATGGAGACAAACAAGCACTAACCAGCAATTTAAAGTTAAATAAATGAGACTAACTAGAGTCTGCATCCGATTAGTGAGCGATTAGTGGGCTTTTTCAAAAGAAAAACCCAATTTAGTAGGTTTTATAGTGTATATGGATAATTATATGTTTAAATAAAAGATCCTATCCGTTCATCTTTTAACCCTATACAACACATTTTCAAGAGTTCCCTACGAAATAAAAGGAAATAAAAAAAAGAAAATATATATGTAATCAGTTTTTTACCCATCCTACACATTCTACCAATGTCTCCATAGGTTTTGTTGTAGCGACAAAAAGAAAACATGATCAAAACATGGACTAAAACATACCATTTTAATTAATATTCTAATATTTGTATTAACATTATTATATTAAATTGAGCAAACATATTGTGATAATAGAGATAGAAATAAAGAAAGAAATAGCACCATGACTCATTGCTATAAGCCTGTAGGCTAGCGTTTTAAACTAAGGTATGACCGGGGGGCTGACAGGTCGGCCTGGGAATAACGTTAGCTCTGATGGAGGACGAGACACTGGATGGGGGGGGGGTCGTATAAATTTAACTGGTCAGTGACAGGTCGGCCATATAGATCCCCCCTCCCCCTCCCTCCACCAATCACAGTGATCTGCTTTGTGTGACAGATGTCTGGGTGCTGGGAACCCAGCTGGCAGATTGCATCCACCTATAGTCCATCCGTCCCCGACCGACCCCAGCTTCTCCACCCTCTCTGCCTCCTCTGCCCTGACACCTCCTAATCTCTGCCTCCTCTTTCATAACTCCTCCTCCTCACGGCCATCTCCTGCTTCCTGCCTCCTCCTCACTATGCTCTCCTCCTTCTTATTGTACCTTCTTATGCAACCCCATGTCTCTTCAAGACATGTAAGAAGGGAGTAGATTATGGTGAGAGCTTAAGTCGAGCAGTGATCAGCCGTTTAGGGTTATATAGAGAGATAGAGAGAGCCACAAGGAAGTCTCATCATAATGGAGCATTGTTAAGCCAAACTATTTGTGTTCATGCTTGCCCTGGTTGCATATTGTGTTCATTTTGTCTTTGTTAAGGAAAATGACAATCCTGTAGTTAATTATGCAAAAATAAAAGTGTGATGATGCAGGAGGGAACATTGCAGCTTTTATTTAGCTAATTATTCTTTACGAAACATACACTTCAGACTAGCTCTCCAAGAAAAATATTGTGTTGAGTGTAGGTCAATCAATAAATAAAAAACAACAAGCAAACCCTTTTTGTTGTTTAACAAAAAGGGTTTCCGGTTCGTTCTATTTGGCAACACCATTGACGAAATGCTGTAATTATTTTGTGCTGTAATTGCGTTACATCGATACTGCAAATGTAAGGGTTTTCATCAGAGGGCCAAAGGCTCAATCCCATCAGTGTGTTCGTTTGGTGATAGTAAGTGACTTAAATTAATTTATTAACATGGAAATCTTCGACATGGTCACTTTATAATTTTAAAGCAAAAAAATCGTCTCCGCCATTCCGCTTCCCCCCCAGATCTTTACAACTGATTAGTGTTGTCAGTCAGTTTAAAATGTTCAGAATCCACTCTAAGATGGGCTCCATTGTCCTCCATTCAGACTAGCTGATTATAGACATTTCTGCTATTATTTCTAGTTTGCAAAATGCACATTTTTCTACACCTGATATTTTAATGGAAAGAGGGAAACATGGAGATACTGAACAGAGAAAGAGAGATATGGTGAGGAAGAGAGCAATATAAGGTGAGAAAGATATAACGGAGATACAGAAAGAGAGAAAAAGGAACAGAGAGAGAGAGAGAGAGAGAGAGAGAGAGAGAGAGAGAGAGAGAGAGAGAGAGAGAGAGAGAGAGAGAGAGAGAGAGAGAGAGAGAGAGAGATAATGCTGGAGTCGAACAGTAAACACATCCCTGATGCTACACACCAGGAAATCTTAATGAGAAAAAAGATTAAATTGTCCTCTCAGCCTACGTGTTACTATTTTTTCAGGTGTGGCTGTAAAATCCCCTCAGATGAAAAAGTAATAGAAAAATAAGTGATACTAAGTCTCTGGATCTGACCAGACAGACACAAGATACCCTGGCCCTCTATACCTCTTTCCTTTCCCTCCCTATAACTCCCTCTTCCACAGTCTCCCCCTTATCTCTCTCTCTCTCTGTTTATCTCCATCTCTTCTCTATATCTCTCGGTCAGTCTTGTTCTCTGCTTCATGGATCTTCCACTTCTGTCTTTTTGTATTCACTTTCCGCTCCATTTCAACCGGCTCCCTTTATATGTGTTGAAGGGGTTAGGGGGAGGCAGGATAACAGATAACTGCTTCAATTTCACTTCAGGCTTTGAGGGAACTATGGGGGACATGAGTGTAAAGACATTCATTTTCCATCCTTTCATAGGCTCTTGTCACAAAGTGCCATCTCCTTTTCTTTATTTCTGTTTGTGTGTGCACGGGGGTGGGGTGTACTTCTTTTGAGTGTTGCATATATTCTGTGATTTCTCTGTATTCTGTATACATAAATTCTGAAAATATCTGAATAAAGGCTATAATTAGACGACACGATTATATTGGTCAATATTGAAATAATGATTATTCAAAAGATTATTTTTGAGTTTGAAAACATGACGTATTTATTCAGCATGTCTCTCTCAAAAACACTTTGTAACTGAGAACTTTGAAATTTCGCCTTAAAAATACACAAAATGGTCGAAAAGAGAATGTTAAAATCTAAAATAATGTACAGACATGTATCCAGCTGTTCTGCACTTAATTCTTTAAAACATTTTATAAAAAAATAAAATAATAATAATAGTTTTGTGATCGTTTGACGCTAAAATCGAGATCGAGCCCCAGACGACACAATACATTTAAATAATGTATGTGTTTGCGTTTGAGTGTTTATGTGCAGGTGTAAGTTTGTGATTGTATGTGTGTGTATGTGTGTTTGTGCATGTGAGTCTGGGTGAAGATGTGTGTGTGTGTGTGTGTGTGTGTGTGTGTGTGTGTGTGTGTGTGTGTGTGTGTGTGTGTGTGTGTGTGTGTGTGTGTGTGTGTGTGTGTGTGTGTGTGTGCAGCCAAACAACACACAATAATCCAGGTTACTGGATACTGTATTCAGTGCCGATGCAAAACCCAATTCCCCCCCACCCCATACCTTCTCACTCTCTTTCTCTCTGTCCGTCTCTCTATCTTGCTCGCTCTCTCTCTCTCTTCTTTCCCTCTCTCTCTACCCCCTCGCCCCTCACCAGGTCATCTTATCTTCCTCAGAAGAATAATCTCCACTGCTGGGCGCCCTGGTTTCACCATTCTCTTTTCTCTGTTTGTTTGTGGGTGTTTGTGTGTGTGTGTGCGTGTGTTGGTGTGTGTGTGTGTGTGTGTGTGTGTGTGTGTGTGTGTGTGTGTGTGTGTGTGTGTGTGTGTGGGTGTGTGTGTGTGTGTGTGTGTGTGTGCGCGTGTGTGTGTGCGTGTGTGTGCGCGTGCGTGTGTGGAGATAATGGTAGTAATGGGTGTTTTGGGGCTTTGTAGGGTTAATGCCATGCCTGCCGCATTAATGTCCCCTTGTGTTCTGTGAAACCCAACCCACCAACCCCTCCTCCATCCACCTCCCCACGTATGTAATCCATCCCTCTCTCCCTCGCCTTCCCTCTGTGGCTCTCCTTGTGATTATCTACCTTTTTTCCTTCTCAAATCCCCTTGCTTTTTCTCCTTTTAATTTGTCTGTGCATCGCAGCATCCGCCCAGTCGTGCTAACTACCCTCTATCCATCTGTCTCTCTTCCTCTTTGTCTCTCTCTCTTTCTGTCCCTCACTCTCTCTCCGACTAGGAAGGCCAGATCCACTCCCTGCAGGATTATGCTCATATTTTCAAACGGATCGGAATGTGGAAGGGGGATTGAGGTCATGAACCCTTCAGTGCAGATCTAACACACACACGCATGCACACACACACACGCACACACACACACAGACGCACACAGACACACACACAAACACACATGCACGCACACAGACACACACAGACAAGCAAACCACACACACACACACACACACACACACACACACACACACACACACACACACACACACACACACACACACACACACACACACACACACACACACACACACACACACTCACTCACTCACTTGCTCACCCAGGTCCTCCAGTTTGTTTGGTACTTTCCTTTTGAATAGTAGAAATTACTGAGCAAATCACAGCGTTTGTCCAACACATACACAGGCACACAGACGCACACAAATGCTAATCGAATGGCCTTCAGAGGCAATGTAGTGGTTAACTATCATGTGTGTATGTGTGTCTGGGTCCATTATAGTTTATGAGGCGTGATGTCATTTAAATCTCCCTCCTTTGGTGTTGAATTCTCAATGGGCCATTCAGGTTCATGAGCCTTACTAACTACTTGAGGGGAGACATCTTCTATTCCGTTGGATATAATGTGGCGGTAAACAAGATCAGCCCCTCCTCCCCAGTTACACGATACTACGGCAGCTGTTTCTGCTGAGGGCTTGCAGTAGTAGGCGTCAGTAGGCATTGTGGGATGTTTTTGTATGCCATAATGAAGGGTCTTAACATTCTTAGGCAAAACTGTAAAATCTAAATCTGTTCTATATCAAATGTACTCAACACATTTGGACAAATCAATAATTGTTGTTCTGACTATCACACTTGGTAAAGAGATTATATATCTCTTTTAATTGATCATTATATTATTTTGTTACAGACCGGAACAAATGACTTATTATATTATTCTCTGTATCTAGTGAGTGAGTGCTTACTTTACCAAAAACTCTGAAAGCCAAAAACGTTAGTAGGGTTGTGTCCGGAACATATGTAAAACAGAAATGACTGATAGAGAGATAGGCATAATGTTAATATACGCTAACCAAGCACAATGTTCACAAACTTGCATTACAAATTATTTCAGGATTCATTTCTAAACAATGACCGAACGACCAAACAGAACACAAACTGAATTAATTCCAATCCCGACAGGTCCCAAATACAGCATTGCCGTGGTCATTTTGTTGTAACTTCACAATGTACAATCAAGGAGTCAAGGAGCACCCTTGTTTAATTGGTGTGAGTGTGTATGTTTGTGCATTGAGTTGTCTGCCCAACTCAAAATAATACAATAATGAACCTAATGAATTCTTCCTTTCAAGTGAAGGGTCACATTTTATCGTCAGTATGTCCAAACACTAAACATCAAGTGGGATTGGTATTTCCTTCTCCCTGCAATAAAACCGAGCGCTGCTTGAGTGCGTTCCTGACCGGTGAGAACCTATGCTATGGCAGCCATTTAATGCGCTGTTGCAGTTCACACCTCATCACTGCGACCCCCTACTCTGGTTCAGCGCCGACGCTCAGCTTTTACAGGCTGAGGAGACCCCGAGCAGAGGGTGGGGACGGCCTTTTGGTTTTAATGATCACTTCAGTACCCAGCCATGCACAGGTGATACCTTGGTCAACTCTGTAATAACGGTGTCGTATAGGCTGAGAGGAGGGCGGCGGGCCTCCATATCCAACTGCGGCCAAACTATTCTTGATTTACTCGTGTTTTAAGTATTTACTTGTACATTTTTGGAAAGTTGTGCCTTTTTTTAAAAGGAAGATTAAAATCGATAGTGCAGTAAAGCCAGCCCTTCAATGTATGTTGAACAGCTCCGGGTGCGGTTAGGATTCAGCAGCATGTCCCCTCCCTCAGATCACTGAAGGTCTGTTTAGTCATTCTACGGGGACGACCTCCTTCCTCTCTCTCTTCTCTACTCCCCCTTCCCGTCCTCCTTTTTCCGTATTTTTATTTCACGACTGAATCTGAGGAGAATGATGGGCAGGCGACTCCAGGGAGACAGAGAGCAGCCCTGTTTCTCCCGCTGAGCTCCCGGATCACGACACTGCAATACGCTGACAGCCAGCGCCTGGCAACGCCACACGCACACACACGCACACAAGCACACACGCAACCTTTGGGTCAGGCATGTGCACATGCGCATCAGCTACACTTACTCACACACATGGCAAAAGTCCCATACAAGCATGCATACCCAATTATTACTGTGGACGTGGACACAGCTAGAAGTACTTACAAATCGCCTTTGATATTTGATGATATATAGGAGATTGGTCTCGATTGAGATGTTGAAGGGGATGATTCCTTATTCGCATTAATAAAAGATTGCTTGTGTTGAACTGGTGGTTTGACTGTTTATATCTATTGTACATAGATATGCATTTACAATGGCCTTCCCTGAATAAATTAAGGTTAAATAAAATATTTGATATACTTAAATTTATCCTTTGTATTTAACCCATCAATGAGCAGTGATCTGCCATAGGGTAGCACCTGGCAAAACAATTGCAGATGCCGTGCCACTGTCCTGGTTATGGGGAGGGCAAGAGCGTAAACTAAGCAGGTTTTTGGTGGTGAGGGAGGGAACCGGAGCACCCAGAGGAGACCCACGTCTACAGCGGACAGCTGTGCAGCGCATGCTAATGTCTGCCTGTTCTAACACACGCCTCACGGCTTAATTTCCCCCTACTGTAGCCAAACGAAGAACACAACATAGCGGCTGAAAAATATGCACACATACACACATATATTCAAAACAAAATAGTACACCTCCCCCGTTTCACAAACACACACACACACAAACACACACACACGCAAACACACACACACACACAAACACACACACACGCAAACACACACACACACACACACACACACACACACACACACACACACACACACACACACACACTCACACACAACCACACACATGCACGCATGCACAGACACAATTACACAAACACCCACAACCACACTATCCAGCGCTGATTAAATGGCCCAGCGTCAAAAGCACAGACACGAGAGGCTCCACCTGATTTCACAACAATAACACAGAACAAGAGGCAGCCGTCGCAATCACTACAAGGAGACCAACAAAAGGGTAGGGCTGGGGGAGGGAGATGGGAAGGGGGGGAGTCAAGAGGGTTTAGACGACTGATTGTCTCTATCAGGGCCCTTGATATGATGAAAGAAAAGGAGAAAGACAGAGAGTACTACGAACGAGATCGAGAAAAAGAGAGACACAGAGAGAGAGAGAGAGAGAGAGAGAGAGAGAGAGAGAGAGAGAGAGAGAGAGAGAGAGAGAGAGAGTGTGAGATAGAGAGAGAGAGAGAGAGAGAGAGAGAGAGAGAGAGAGAGAGAGAGAGAGAGAGAGAGAGAGAGAGAGAGAGAGAGAGAGAGAGAGAGAGAGAGAGAGAGAGAGAGAGAGAGAGAGAGAGAGAGAGAGAGAGAGAGAGAGAGAGAGAGAGAGAGAGAGAGAGAGAGAAAGGGAGTGAGAGCAAGAGAACTTTAGAGGAGGAGAAGAGGAAATCTAAAACCGGGTCCAGTGGGTAGTGCTTCACTAATCATCTCCACTCCACCAAAATGACAGGGAATCAAGCAAGTGTCATTAACCACACACACGCCCTGGTTTCTAGAGCACGCAGTGAGTCCTCACACCGTACCCAAAACACGAGTTAATGCGAAAATGTAAAGATTTCTACACACAGGTTAAAAGTGTTCCGTAGTCATTGATATGTGCATCTGAGGTGTCACATCCTCATCTCACGGCTGGCAGACAAGTTAGCCGTGTAATGGCACAAAGGCAGTCCTAACGTTGTTCCTGTACTGTAATATCATACAAGATATCTGTGTCTTAAATGTATTTTTCCATTACTTATGTATCATTTCATGAAAAGCTCTCAACTCTCAATGAAAAGTGCAAAATATCGCTTTGTCTTGACCGCTATGTGATGCATATCAAATATCGAGAATAACTAAGAAGGCTTGAGAGAAGCGTGTCACCGGATCCTTCTCTTAACATTTAGAGATCCGTATCTGTTGTCCCTTGAAGAGTACTTTCACTTCCCAGTGTCGGGGCCATCCATACAAATTCATAGCATAAGTTAACCTTTCACATCTACTGGCTCGGGGCAACTAGAGAGAAGTCTGAATGATAGAAATATAGATCAGCGTATTTATATATACTATATCTATATTTATATATATATATATTTATATATATATATGTCCGCCTATAGGACTTCAGTGTGTTCCCTAGTGTATATATTAGCTTTTTATTCCTATACAGCAACGACTGCCCTCTTCTTTCCCTTCTGTTTCCTTGCCCTCGGCCGCACCCACATGTGGCCACAGTTTACTACCCGTGTGACTGACTGGCAGTACAAAAATAACAACAATAATACCAAAGTCAAGGAAAAGTCAAGCTCAGGTACTGAGGTACAGTGCTTGAGTTTTATTTTATTTTTTTCGGTCTCTTGTTTTGAGACTCAAGCAAAGTATCACCTCAAACCCTCCCGACTCACCAGGAAACAAAAGATCCCTCTCCCACCCCCCCCCCCCCCCCCCCAACCTGCCACCCCTCTACCCACCACCACCACAAACTCCATGCCTTCCATCTAAACTCTGAAGATCAACAAAGTCAAATAAAACTTTCCTTTTTTCCGAAGCCACCAAAGCCGACAGGTGGGCACTTTGTAAACTAATCCCCGGTGCCTCTCAAACGGAGAGTGGCAAAAACAACAACAATGTAGCAGTGCCTCTGAATGTGGAATGGAGGTGAGTTGTGATGGTGGTGGCAGTGGTGGAGGTGGTAGTTATGATGGTGTTGGTAGTTATGGTGGTGGTGGTGGTGGTGGTGGAGGAGGTAGTTATGATGGTGGTGGTGGTATGATGGTGTTGGTAGTTATGATGGTGGTGGTGGTAGTTATGTTTGTAGTGGTGGTGGTAGTTATGTTTGTAGTGGTGGTGGTAGTTATGACAGTTGTGATGGTAGTTATGATGGTGGTGGTGGTAGTTATGATGGTGGTTGTGGTAGTTATGATGGTGGTCGTGGTAGTTATGATGGTGATGTTGGTAGTTATGATGGTGGTGGTGGTAGTTATGATGGTGGTGGTGGTAGTTATGATGGTGGTGGTGGTGGTAGTTATGATGGTGGTGGTGGTAGTTATGACAGTTGTGACGGTAGTTATGATGGTGGTGGTGGTAGTTATGATGGTGGTGGTGGTAGTTATGATGGTGGTGGTGGTAGTTATGGTGGTGGTGGTAGTTATGATGGTGGTGGTGGTAGTTATGATGGTGGTGGTGGTAGTTATGATGGTGGTGGTGGTAGTTATGGTGGTGGTGGTAGTTATGATGGTGGTGGTGGTAGTTATGATGGTGGTGGTGGTAGTTATGACAGTTGTGACGGTAGTTATGATGGTGGTGGTGGTAGTTATGATGGTGGTGGTGGTAGTTATGATGGTGGTGGCAGTTATGATGGTGGTAGTGGTAGTAATGATGGTTTTGGTGGTAGTTATGATGGCGGTGATGGTATTTATGATGGTGGTATTGGTAGTAATGATGGTTTTGGTGGTAGTTATGATGGTGGTGATGGTAGTTATGATGGTGGTGGTTATAGTAATGATGGCGGTGGTTGTAGTTATGATGGTGGTGGTGGTAGTTATGATGGTGGTGGTGGTAGTTATGATGGTGGTGGTAGTTATGATGGTGGTGGTGGTAGTAATGATGGTTTTGGTGGTAGTTATGATGGTGGTGGTGGTAGTTATGATGGTGGTGGTGGTAGTTATGATGGTGGTGGTGGTAGTTGATGGTGGTGGTGGTAGTTATGATGGTGGTGGTGGTAGTTGATGGTGGTGGTGGTGGTTATGATGGTGGTGGTGGTAGTTATGATGGTGGTGGTGGTGGTTATGATGGTGGTGGTGGTAGTTATGATGTTGGTGGTAGTTATGATGGTGGTGGGGGTCGTTATGATGGTGGTTGTGGTAGTTATGATGGTGGTGGTGGTGGTTATGATGGTGGTGGTGGTAGTTATGATGGTGGTGGTGGTAGTTGATGGTGGTGGTGGTGGTTATGATGGTGGTGGTGGTAGTTATGATGGTGGTGGTTATAGTAAAGATGGCGGTGGTTGTAGTTATGATAACAATCACTAAGATGCGCCCAACAAAAGGGGTGAGTGAGAGGTGGGATGGGGGAGATTCAAAGGTGTTCAGTCGACTGAATGTCTCCAGAGGAAGTAGATTGGTTGATGGTGGTAGTCCAAATGTTGGTGGAAACAGGTGGTTGTTAAGTGGTGTCGGTGGAGAAGTTGCTCACGATGGCAATGATGTAGGTGGCTGATGGTGGTGGTGAATACAGCAGCAGCAGTTACAACGGTGTTGTGAGAATGTGAGGCCGCCCCCCAGCAGTCCGCTCACCCCATCCATCCATCCTCCACCCTTCTGTGTTTGCAGGCAGCTACTTAGATGTAAAGACTGCCTGTGCGTGTGTGTACACAAAGCAATCCACCATACCCCATCAGCCTTGCTGTGTGAAAGAGTCAATGATCTAAACAATCTGATGTGGTGTGTGTGTGTGTGTGTGTGTGTGTGTGTGTGTGTGTGTGTGTGTGTGTGTGTGTGTGTGTGTGTGTGTGTGTGTGTGTCTGTGTGTGTGTGTGTGTGTGTGTCTGTGTGTGTGTGTGTGTGTGTGTGTGTGTGTGTGTGTGTGTGTGTGTGTGTGTGTGTGTGTGTGTGTGCGTGTGTGTGTGTGTGTGTGTGCATGTGTGTGCATGTGTCTGTGTGCGTGTGTGTGTGTGTGTGTGTGTGTGTGTGTGTGTGTGTGTGTGTGTGTGTGTGTGTGTGTGTGTGTGTGTGTGTGTGCGTGCGTGTGCGTGTGTGTGCGTGTGTGTGTGTGTGTGTCTACAGTTCGAGACAGACATTGCGCTGAGCAGGAGTTGGCAGTCAAACAGAGAGTGGCTGCCAAGCCTCAATCTAGTTTTAACTTGTTGTGAATTTGAATATGGCAGCCGTTTAGTTCTGAGCAAACAAGCCCCCCGAACACTAATGAAATAAATTCCAGGAAATGGCTTTGCATCCATCAAATCCTCATCAAAAACACAATGTATTAATCCATCTGTCCGGGAGACATCTCCACCCCTGAATGATTCAATTATTACATACAGATGAACTAACTAATCTCTTATATGAATATTTGTCGCTCAGAGAGCGACATATTGAGACCCTTATTCAATGATGATTCTTAACGGAGATGTTTAAGATTCGATATATAATATTAATAGATGTCTACTATTAGACTAGTAGACTAGGCTGTGTTGTATTGTAAAGGTAGTGTCTAGACTAGGCTGTGTTGTATTGTAGTGATAGTGTCTAGACTAGGCTGTGTTGTATTGTAAAGGTAGTGTCTAGAGTATGCTGTGTTGTATTGTAAAGGTAGTGTCTAGACTAGGCTGTGTTGTATTGTAAAGGTAGTGTCTAGACTAGGCTGTGTTGTATTGTAAAGGTAGTGTTTAGACTAGGCTGTGTTGTATTGTAAAGGTAGTGTCTAGACCAGGCTGTGTTGTATTGTAAAGGTCGTGTCTAGACTAGGCTGTGTTGTATTGTAGTTTTAGCGTCTAGACTAGGCTGTGTTGTATTGTAGTGATAGCGTCTAGACTAGGCTGTGTTGTATTGTAGTGATAGTGACTAGACCAGGCTGTGTTGTATTGTAGTGATAGTGTCTAGACTAGGCTGTGTTGTATTGTAAAGGTAGTGTCTAGACTAGGCTGTGTTGTATTGTAAAGGTCGTGTCTAGACTAGGCTGTGTTGTATTGTAGTGATAGTGTCTAGACTAGGCTGTGTTGTATTGTAGTGATAGCGTCTAGACTAGGCTGTGTTGTATTGTAAAGGTAGTGTCTAGACTAGGCTGTGTTGTATTGTAGTAATAGTGTCTAGACTAGGCTGTGTTGTATTGTAGTGATAGCGTCTAGACTAGGCTGTTTTGTATTGTGGTGATAGCGTCTAGACTAGGCTGTTTTGTATTGTGGTGATAGCGTCTAGACTAGGCTGTTTTGTATTGTGGTGATAGCGTCTAGACTAGGCTGTGTTGTATTGTAGCATCACTTCAGCTCCACTCTTTCCTTTGGTACGCTGACAAGGCCGTGATAGGGCCTTGCTTTTTCTGCTACTTTATGCGAGAACAGAGAGAAAGAAAGTTTAAAAAAAAAAAGGTCCCTTGAGGTATTCAGAGTGTATGATGAGCTTGAGAGAGAAGTAAGTGGAATTGTACACTTTAGGGATGGGCTGTCACAATAATTCTCCCCTCTTCATGTGCCTTAAAAAAAAAAGATAACTTGAAAATGTCGTTTAATACTGCCAAATTGTGTAGATGACACTTATTGAAACACAGTGCTAACAATCTACGTGTGCAGTGTCTCGCCGTGCTGTATCCCTTCAACGTTCTCTGCTTGTGTGACATTAGCCTAGGGAATAAACACACAAAACCACAAACACACACACACACAGACACACACACACACCTACTGATAACAGCACTTTAATCTTTCCCAATGTGTGATTTACAGTGGAGCAGAGCAACACAGATTCACTTTGGATGAATCAGCACAAGACAAAAATGAATCTAGGCTAGGGAAAGGGAAAAAACTTAACAAGCACATTGCAGTTTGCCCCGTGTACAGTGGTGTACGTAGAGTACAGCTTCATGTCCCTGGACTCGAACTGGAACCCACCCCACTCCCCCACCCCTCACTTACACTTGAATTATTTGGAGCCTAAGATTTTAATGTGGTTACGTCAAGCTCAAACAATGGCAAAAGTTATTATCAATCTCATCGTTGTATTCCCTGTGGTGCTTTTTGTTTCATCGTCCTCCTTCCTCTTTTGAGTCTTTTTTTTTTTTAAGATCATTATTTTCGTGAGAATCCCCATTTGGAGACCTGGAGCTCTGTCTCTGAACATGACTGGATGACAGCTGTCAGGCATTATCAGCTGGGACTCCAAGTGTTCTGCTGGATGCAGCCAGGCGTCTGAGGAGAGGGACTTTACTGGAGGAGGGGGGGGGGGGGGTGGACCTCACTCATGCATGTACTTCCTGTTTACTGTAGACCTTCTGCTGGGCCCTTTTCAAGTAAAAAAAAAAAATCAGCTTCAGCTACAATCTGTACCAATGTGATCTTAAAATAGTAATTTATATATTAACCTCAAAGCGAGGTTATAGTACCTGTGCGTTGAGCCGTATATTGATCATAGGGCTTGAATAATACGCTGACATGTATCAACAGTTTTAAAGTTCAAACAAGCTCATAATTATTAATACTAATAGGTGTCAACTTCTGTCTTGAACAAATACATGTGAATTAATGAACATGCAATGAGTTGTACACATCAATGAATTCAAGTTTTACATTTTGACTAGGTCTGATAAGACCTTAAGAAATTATATATATTTGTTACCATATCATTTGCATAAGTTGCAATAAGTGTAGCAAATCTTAAATTGTTTTGTTGATCATGTGACCCACGTGCATTCACTGATGTAGCTTTGAGACAATCTCTTTTGAATACTGAGACAAATTTCACGGGTTTCAGATGTGCAATCGATGCATGTCTAATGAGGTTTCTTCTCCGGTGGTAGAGTGCATAGGCATACATAGGTGTCACATTGGCCTTTGGATTAAACATAAATGTCACTGCTTTATTGGAGAAACAAAGACCTGGAAACAAATACAGGGGAGAAGCGATTTCTTTGGATAAAATACACGATTGTGTTATATACCGTTCATTCTTATGTTCAATATTTATATTATATTATTATAATAATGAATTATAAATTATAATAAATAATTGTTATTTGATTGTTAAAGTAATTATATTCAATTAAATAAATTATACTATAAATTCAAATGTCCATGTGCAAGACATAAGTTAGCTTCTACAAGATACAAGTTGATCCTATTAGTATTAATAATTAGGAGAAAAATCGATCTCCTTAAACCAGGGCCCTGAATGCATCCATCCTTTTCACAGTAATGTTATAGATATAAATAAAATAAAATAGCATTGTGTCTTTCAGAGCAAGAATAGATCAATGAAAGTGTGTGTGAGTATACTTGTGTGTTTGTGTGTGTAGCAGGAGCCAGAGAGAAACCAATATGTTACGGACGAATTATTGACCTAGAAGCTGCGTTGAAGTGCGTCCTCACATTAAAAGAAAACACTTACAATAAATCCATTCGAGGCCAAATTACTGAGCAAACTCGAGCAAAATGGAAGTCTACAATTGTTTATTATCAACAACTGAGGCTGGACGGGTTGATGAATAGGTGGATAATTAACAAGGCAAAAGTACATGTTAATGTTTTAAAGCTTTGTTTTAAACAACAGGCTAAGTTTAGTTATGAATGGGGGATTTATGCGATCCTCCTCATCCTGATCTCAGACTTCCCATCTCATTTAATTTAAAGAGCCACTGTTCTCCTAGCAAGAGCATCATATTGGGCTAACACTGTATGTACCAGATGTATTCAATGCATTCTCCTATGCTTCAACGTTTGACACACAAATGGTTTATCTAGCAGTGGCTATCTGCAGTTCTTTGTGATCAATCGAGAGTTAATCCACTGACCCACGGACGTGCCTTCGGTGAAAGATTAAGGTGGGTGGAAGAAGGAGAGAGCCTGGTTGGGGGGAAACTTTATGCACGGTATGATTGTATATTTACAATAAGGAAACAGGAGTACATGTGGCAACAGTAGCTGTGAGAACCATTACAATTCATTTACTATTGACTTTAAACCCTAAAGCATATTGCATTAACAACAGCTTAATATGCTTATGCTCCTCCATAAAGGTACGTATAATTAATGATGGAAGGATAATGTGGTAATGATCATCTGTATAGCTCACAACAATGATGGTTAAGAAAAGGGCAGACACAAAGAGTGAAATACTAGGCTCAGACGAACTGCAGTGAGAACCGCTTTGCACACATGCCTGCAAACACGATGTTGACCATATGCCTCTACATCTCGGCATGCACTACCAGCCCCCCTCTCCGTAACAGGTCCTTCTTGCACCGTCGGCTGCCAAACGTTTGACTGGCACAGAGCTCACTATTCATCAGCCCCCTTCCCAGACGTGGGCACAATAGCCTTATCTGCCTGCCAAGCCTCTCCCTCTCCCATTCCCAACACACGGGCTGCGAACGCCCGCCTGCACCGCCACAAAGGGGTAGGATACAGGCGGAGAATAAACAGCCTCTCAGCACAACGCTACCGAGCACTTGTGATTGTGTCATCGGAGTAATAGACAGGCTTCTCAACTCCTGACAAGGGTTTTTGGATCTGGCAAGAGGCAGTGCCAGACTAATGCCAGCACATAAATAACTTGGAGGTTAAATATGTTGTCTTGGATATAAAAAAGGTGGAGAATATATCACATTCACAGATCTTTTTAAATATAACCTTTTGTCTTTATTTGTTTTCTAGTTATTGATGAGCAATTGTCAGATGTTTTGATGGCATTAGGCAACATGCCATATGGCATAGAATTGCATATTGTGTGTAAAGCGTTCGTGGCAGAAAAACACTGAAATAAACACAGTTGAACTCATAATGGAAACTCAAGCAGTTCCGGCAAAGGAGAATTTGCGGTTAGAATCCGGCTAGCTAGCCGTCCACTACTGATGGCTTACCGAGTGATCCTAGCAACTAACACCACCCAGACTGGGGAGAAATGGAGCAGGGAGGTGCCTCACACACACACACACACACACACACACACACACACACACACACACACACACACACACACACACACACACACACACACACACACACACACAGACCTGCAAACACACACATACATACACAGTTGAATATTGTGTTGCAGGCGGTGCAGACAGCTTTGAGGGTGGTTGACGCAGGTTTGACAGCGATGAGCTTGTACATGCGTCTTATGTACATGCGACAAGCGTCTTAGAGTACCATATTAAGCGCTATATAAATTTCATTTATAATTATTATTATTATTACATAAATCACAGGATCCACTCTCAATGAACGCCTCCATTCTGGAGAGCAAGAAGCATTGGCATTTTAGTTATTATGGTAGAAGCAATGTTTTTTGGTCATTGTTTAGAACTAAATCGGGAAATGAGTTGTCCTTATCGGGAGACATTATTGTGTTTGAAACCGCCACAGAGTTTGTCATGGGAGACGTGTTTTTATCAGCCTAGGTTACAGGACTCCAGACTAACTTTTTTCACTAGGAGCACTGTGGCCCCTAACTGAAAATTGTAGGGGCGCAATCAGAAATTTCAGGGGCACACACGCCGTTAATCAACATGACAACCAAATATTCACATTTCTACAAATTGTCACGGTATTACTAATAAATATTTTGATTATAGATGCAGAATGTGCTGTTTCAAATTCAGTGTCAAATTTTCTTGTGATTCTCATCGATCCCAACGGTTTCCAGGTGTGCTGCATGCGTTTGATTTTCACAGGAGTGCGCCTGCTTGTCATGCCGCTTGACAGGACGCTGCGCCTCCTCTCTGCCGGCTCGCCTCTCTATTGAGAATGCATTATCAGGCACGACAAACGCCTCCAATGTGAAAAGCCCTTTGGCACCTGAAGCAGAGTCCTGCACTGGTTCGGGTGAAACGCACAATTTGGATGAAACGGGTCGGGTCAGACGCCTGAACAGCGCGGGGCGGTCGAGGGTTTTGCGATTGCGAGCGAGACCACTCCCAGTGCTGGATATGTTAATCAGGAGCAGAGGAGTCAACTAAAACTGTCAACAGTGGATGATTTACTTTTTTTGCACAGCAATCTAAAGCACCACGCCTAACACCAGATAGTCTAATTTTCCATCGGGTGCGGGTAGGGCGTCGATATCAATTCATAGCGGGTCTGGTCGGGTGCGGAATGTAATTCGCTCTACTGTCGGAACACGGGTAGGATGCGGTTGAAAGTATTGCGGGTAAAATAAGGCCCATGGAGAACTGACTGGCACTGGCACACTAGCCGAAGGTCGGAAGAACGAGTCAATAGTTTGCTTGCTCATTGTAAATGCACATAGCAGGTTGTGAAATCTTTCTCCTTCTCACAGACGTTTACGCTCGCTCGATAATCTCTAGGATTCTCCCCCTCCACACATTAGCTACTTACAGTGGCCATTCCCTATCTTTCTTACACTCATTGGCCTGCTAAAGATTCCGGAATCATGACAAGCCCCTTCCATGTTTAACGTGTAAATATTAGAAAAATAAAAAAGGGCAAATTTACTGGACGCACTTGCGCTCACAAATTTTGGTCGCAGTCTGGAGCCCTGGGTTAGGTTATAAATACATTGCTTTAGGATTTTACGGTACAACACCTTTCTTGAGTCCTCCAAAAATCCCATGATGCATTCAGATTTACAAGCCCAATAGCAAGGAAAAATGAAACTCCTGGTCTCCCCAGGAGACCAGAGCATCATCCACCTCGTTTTACTGCTCAGCTCAAATCACTGTGATCACAGTTTTCTTTCCGTCACAAAGTAAACATGTTAGAGACGCATCGCCGCTGGGGCAGTGAGAAAAAATAATAAAAATAGAGAGGGGGGGGGGGGGGATTATATACATTTGAAACAGCGTGAAAGTGTTTACAGCCAAACAAGGCCTAAATGAACCCATCAGTTCTACATACATAGAGGGTTGGACACACACACACACACACAAACGCACACAGTACCCACACAGCTGGTGAGTGACGGCTGAAAAGGTCTAGCTCCAAAACAAACAGTGAAACAGTGTTTAAAAGATCGAGGGGGCGGTGGGTGGACTCGTTACATTAGAAGAGCTAATTAGGATTGTTAATGGGCCATCATTTGATCAGCAGGGACTGAAATAAATTGCCCACTCATTGCTGAGAAAATGGAAAAAGAAAATGCTGACAGCTCAGTGGCAAAAATATCATACACCAATGTACGTGTGAGTGTGTGTATGCCTGTGTGTGCAACCAGGCCAACCAGGGGAAAAGAATTGAGGGCACAAAGGCCATATGCCAGGGCATCAAGGCCTTGAATTAAAAAACATGCTTTTGATTTCACTTTAATAGACAAATCCATTTATAAAAGCATTAATGTCTTTTTAATAAACAGTGTAACACTTTCCGAAAATTCTCCACTCCTTGTCCTTTCTTAGCATTCCTTTTCAAAAGGAAAATAAGTTTAGAGTGATTTTGCAGAATTTTGTTAAATGTTAAAACTGTATAAGTGTCTAGAAGATTAGAACAAAAACATAAAATAAGAATATATTGTTTTGCTGTCTTCCAGACAGCAGTCGACGAATTCAGTGAAGATGCTACAGCAGAATGGAACCTAGCTGCTACATCTGCTTTTTTTGGGCTGCACCAGAAAAAGCCATCAAGCTGGAGGGAGATGCAAGAGAGGTGCAATTGGACATTCCTTCTATCAGCCTAGCAGCCTATGCAGCCCTCCTGACCACTCTACAACGCTGTTTTGGGAACTGCACAGATGTACGATGCCTGAAGGACTGTCTCCACGGCCGAATCTGCCTTAGAGGAGAAAGACTCAAAGCCTAGCGACACAGCACCCTGAACGCTGTGTCGGACGAGCACATGCCACTAGAAGATTTTTCTAAGCCCTACGACAGACTGTGAGACTGTCTTGCCCAACCACTTTAGATGGCCAAAGCTGAAGAGGTGGAAGCCATCCTAGGAGAAGGAAAACCTGCTAGCAACCACCCCGAGTGATGTCCGGGGGGGATGGCCTACAATTGGAGGGGGTCCAGGACAACCCAGCAGTGAGTTGGGCCTTCAATGTCAGGGTGCATGTAATGCCACTGCAGGCAAAACCGTTTGTTGGTGCCTACCAAGCAGCATTGCCGCGAAGAGGGGAGACCACTGACCATCATCGCCTCCATCCCTGACAAGGAATCCAAGACCACTACTTCTATGGCCCAGAGTCCAGGGCACAGTTCTTAACCTGCTTCCCAGTGAGTACAAACCCAAACATCTCCGTGGGAATCTAGTTTAAATAGTGGCGTAATATGGAAACATCGAAAACCAGATTTGACCTTGTTCAAGTAAAATAGGTCCACAGTCCACAGGTAAACAATATCAACAAACAATATTCTGATTGAGCAAAATGCTCACTGGTTCAAAACCCCTTCAAAGTAAACAGAAGCTAAAATATTAACATTCAAATCTTGTTGAAATATAGAACATGCATCCAATCATTATGACATTATTTCAGAGTAAACCAATTTATGTATATATTTTATGTTTCAAACACCAAAATGCTCACTGGCTAAAAAACACAGCCCTTACAGATCTCTGTG
Source organism: Gadus chalcogrammus (assembly GCF_026213295.1). Lineage (NCBI taxonomy): Eukaryota > Metazoa > Chordata > Actinopteri > Gadiformes > Gadidae > Gadus > Gadus chalcogrammus. The sequence continues at coordinate 3,650,240 of NC_079434.1, read as the reverse complement.
ATATATGGAATACTTGTCCAAGCCGTCATGTCCTGGTTGGTCCTTATTTTTTGACTAGCGAAAATATGTTCTTGACCTCTTCACACAACACTGCTCATATTTGAAACATGTACACCATCCAACTTCAGTAATGTTAAATTTTGTGGAATATGGAATTCAAGAGGATCACTTGTCTGCATATAAATAGAGCTTAATACAACACTGAGGAAGTAATATCACGAACAGCAAACTATTGACTTTACCTGCAGCCAGATCATCTACTGCTCGCTCCCATTCTGTACGCCTTTGGACGCAAAGGGTGTTGCGTGACTAAGCTAGCCAATGAAAGTGGAATAGCAGCCCCCTTCACAACCAACTACAATGAGATCCCTGGAAAACATTAAGCAACATGGGTGTGAGCAGGGCAGTAATATCCACCACCAATACAAGCCGCCACGGTGGGTTCAAATTGAGCACACTTCCTATTTTTTCAGTTGAGGTATAGTGACAAGTCGCTGTGTGCAGCCTAAATGTCAAATAGAATTGGGTGCCAGTATTAGCATCTAATGCCAAGCTCATGCGCCCACTACGTCATTTTATTTCAACTTTCTGATACACAAGAGGGCATAGTGATGTAATGAATTTGCCATGGCTAGTGAAACGCTAAACACCATCAAAAACAATGAAGCCATCTCTGTCCACCTTTTCTCTTCTTTTTTGTCACATCCTGACATCATGTCGTCTGACAAATGCTTCATATCTGGTAAGAGGAGAATTAACCTATATACTTTGCTATAAATTCTGACTGCAAGCGTGTTGCCCCAAAATGCCTGCAAACTACTGCGGTAGCCATGGGATATAAAACAAATGTCTAATTAGGGAGCTGAGAGGTGAGGCAGGCAGTATTGGCTTGTGGACGGCATCAGAGATGGAGAGGCTAAAATGTCAGACGTGAATCTCCCAGCACCCTGCGGCCATAGTCCTGCAGACACTGCAGGTCTGCACCCAAATTACCCATGATGCTCTCTGTCTTGACTCGGGTTAATAAAATGCTAACCGGCTCAATATCTAGGAAGACATTTGTTAACTATCTTGCCTGGGATAAAGGTGCCTACACTTACACAAAAAAACACAAAACACACACGCACACACACACATGCATGTAGGCACCCACACACAGACATACACAGACATACAAACACACACACCCCTTCCAGTTCCATTGCAGAAAACGAGAGTAACTCTCTTCTAGGTTTAATCAGGAGGACTGCTTATTAAGGGAAAGCTCCTGGGTTATGTCTAAATTGGGCAGAGGGTAGTCTCGCCAGTGCCATAACTGCAGATTTATGTCAGAATTACACATAAATAGCTGCGCCTCCTTCCTTTAATTAAGCTAGCACAGCTTCCGGTGGGGTGGGGGGTACATTGACCGGTCCCATGTTGCCTCTGTGGAACCAGAGCTAGCTTACCGGGCAACTCCATGAACTGTGGGCTGCGGCACAAACTGCAGGATTAGAACACAGAAGTCCCCTTTGTTTATCATTATAAACACAGACACAAAAGCCCATTTAGACTTAGTAGTCAACTGTGTTAGGCAGGGGGACGTTTTTATGACTCATATCAAGATGTAGGTGTGATGTCACACTCATCCCATTTGAATGAATAAGACCTTTTTTATATTGGATTAACTCACTAATGGCAGAATCACGCATCGTACAGCTAATGTTCACTGCAGGGGAAAGTGAAGATTTGGAGAAGAAAGTGTGAGAGAAATGTTCAGGACCCCTTACCTCTGCCATTTATATGTAAGCTCTGACATCCTTACAGGTGGACTTCTCACATCCCAGTAATGCTCATCTCCACACAATCTTTAAATGTTTCTTTGCTGGGGCAACGTGAAAGAAAAGGAAAAAGGAATCAGGGTGACAGACAGCAGGAAAAGGGATATTATGCAGTTCATGAGGGGGCATTCAGAGTGGCGGATCCCGCATTCAGTTTCTTGACTGATAGCGTTGCTATTGATTCTGGGGTTTGGCCTGTGCTCAGCACGCGGCCAGACACAACAAACCATAGGAGTTTGGAGCTGTCAGTCCAGGTCATTCGGGGAGGTTTCTTGTCCAAAGGCCCCTTCAGGATGGCCTCATGTAAGCTACGATATGTTACACAAGACACTCATAAGATAAGATTCAGATCCATAGGTAAAATCAATTGAGGAAAGCCAAGCAGCAAGCAGAACTAGAACATAGAACAGGCCACATACCACATATAAATATATCATTTGATAAAAGTATAAAAAAAACACCTTAAATGAAAAAAACTAAATGTAAATGGGAACATAATTAATTGTACAATTACAATTTTTTTATATTAATATACAATTATGTATCCAAACATGATGGTATATACATTTTAACAATTGTAATTGAAAGCAAGCCAAAGTCTATTTTAATCCTTACGGCGATCTGTATGTCTGTAATTATGATGAGGAACTCTTTCAGATGTTAGTGGTTAATCTATTAAACTAAACAAGCAATTATCATGGCTTCACTGCAAATATCTCATTGGAGAAAAGCGTAGCCTTGAATAATTGATTGAACCGTTTATTTTTACTCAGTAGCTGGCTTGTGGTGTACCAACTGAGCACAATCACTCATTCAATCTGAGCACATACACACATACACACACACACACACACACACACACACACACACACACACACACACACACACACACACACACACACACACACACACACACACACACACACACACAGAAAACGCTGCTCACATTCCTAGAGTTGCCTCTTTATTCATCCAGCGCAGAGCATTTGCCTATAGTGCAATCAATCGAGTGCCGTCTAAGTCCCGCTGAGAGAAAAGATATTGCAAGAAGATCCTGGTTGTGATCCACTCGGCCAAGGGGCACAGCCAAGGGGGTGTGGGGGCGCACTGGGCTTCCAAGGGGAAATTTAAAATCTGCAGACCACAACAACCCCCTCCCACCCCACATCCGGTGGCCATAGGGCATGCAAGCCACGACACATCTCTGTCTCTAACTCTATCCTAAAGAACCATTATGTGGAGTAATGTCCCATGTGTGTTGAATTGTGAATATGTGAATTGTGAATCTAAATGTGAAATTGTTGTAAAGACTAAAGAGCAGAAGATGATGAGAAGCAGGATGGGGTCAGGAAGGACCAACTTGTTTCTTGAAACGTAGAACAGTCAACTGTGGCTAATGTGAACTGTCTCTGAACCTGTGTGTAGTATGACCCACATAGTGCACAGAGTGGGTGGATCTTAAGAGGAAATGGGCAAAAGAAGAAAGCCGTTCAGTGAACCTGCTGAAAAAAACAGTTTCTTTCCTTTTCTATTTTTTGCTACCCCGTTTTAGTTTTACCAACTAGTTATTTTTTGCATCCTTTCCTGTGAAAATGTCTTCTCAAAATGATATCAATATTAACAAACAGACCCCTTTATCAGCATATTAATTGGCCTTGTTCACTAGACTGTAGAGCTCGGCCATTAATCGTATTTCGAATTATGGTTGAAAAAATCGATTATAAAAAGGAAAATTAACTTTTTTGTAAGTAAAATATCAACAGGGCAGCAGCACAACACATTTATTCCAACACCTTAAACTGAGGCAGGCAGCAGAGTGGGAGATGCGTGTTATTTATTTAGCTTTTGTTAATCGTTGCTATTCTTCAAATAAAATCCAAACTTAAAATATATCTATATCTGTAATTGATAGAAAATAAATTATTAAAATCGATAATCGGGTTTGAGATTTTATTTTTAGGCAAAATCGCCCAGCCCTACTAGACTCCATGCTGTTATTGTTTGTGAACAATTAATCAACACAACTAACTATTTATTTTGACACACATGTAGGCTTCACTTAACCATAGAAATAACTTTTTGTTGATCTTGTGTATCGGAAGCAATAATCAGCCTGCATCTCACCGGGGTTAATCTCCCTGGGTTACTTCGGAAGGTTGGCACTTAAACTTGGAAAACCTAGTCATTATTCACACATACTCATAGTTAGTTGAAACTACTGCAGTATGACAAGGCTGCTTCCGCTAACTCCCCCTGCTTTATGGGAATCTAACCTGCTGCTCTGCCACTTCAATGGATGATGAGCGAGAGCGATTTTCAATGTTTCTAAACGGCCTAACCGAAGACTTACGTATAGCCAAATGATTGCCACCACTTACATTAATACGTGATCATAGTGCCTACAATGTGAAGCTAAGTCTTTCTTGGAATCTAGGCTTTATAAGAGCGCTGTCTGCTGTAGCTGGACTGAGATCGTGAATTAGGCACAAGACAGCACTTTTACGGGCAGGGATGTCACAAAGTCGGTGTGTTATGCGACTATAGTATACGTTTCCTTTGCATACTGGTTATTTATGTTGTTTAATATTTAAATGGTAGTTTTGGCTCAATTCATTCGTCCCATGATACAACTCGAACGTGTGTGAAAAACTCTCTAAATAAATCCCAATAAAGAATTAATTAAACCATATGCTATCGACGACTTGTTTGACTTCATAACACATGAGACCCTGCAGCCTTCAAAGTGATAGGCTATGCACAACGCTGTGGTATGTCTGGATTATAGCCTTGCGCAACATCACGGGAAGCAAATGTAAGCATCTCCCGTGTAGCAGATGCGAAGGGTGCAGATCGCACCATCTTCATAAACATTCATACACACGGAATGGTAAATGTGTGTGTACACATACAATACAATAATGACCATTTTGTTCATCATGGTCATTTTTTCATATGCAAAGCATAGTAACAGAATCGACTTCTTCCCGTCAGACATCCTTTTCTCTGTCTGCGTATACTGATACGTGCAGAGCGTATCAGAGACATTACATTTGATTATATGTTGGATAAGAACGGTGTTGGGTGTGTATTATCCATACAGTTTATGGAATTATCCGTAGCTCCTTTCCTTGGTGTGCAATTGAGAGTGTGTTGGACTGACTCATTCCAATAAACAGTAATCCCACTGATTCCTGCTCCTTTGCTAGTGATGGTACATCTATTAGACGATCCGGAAGTAACCATATGGTTCCACTCTTAA